>NC_026004.2:79430565-79571015 GCF_000442705.2 Elaeis guineensis | reverse complement strand
AGAAGTTGAAGAAGTCGGAAGGCGAGCTCCACAAATCGAGAGAAGGCCATTCCGAAGCCGCCACTGAGGCCGCCACTTTCGGAGTCTCCAGGTGAAGGCAATCATGGATTACAGTCGGAGGAAGGAAAACTTCACAAAGGAGCTTGAGGAATGCAAGAAGAGCACCAGCGATCGAATTTGGGCTCAAGAAGCCAGGATCAGCGCCCTTAAGGTGGAACTATCAGCTGCGAAGAGGAAGATCGGCCATCTGGAAGGAAACTCATCCCGGCTCTTGGCCCGGGTTGATGATGAACAGAAGTGGTCGCAGAAGGTCTCCGACCTCCAGAAGCAGCTTCAAGACGCCGAGATGAGTCACGACGTGCAACGGACCAGCTGGCGTCGGCAAGTGGAAGAGTACAAAGGGAGATTCCGGACGGCGGCCGACGAGGTCGTTCGCCTCCAGAGGCAGCTGGCTCATAGGGTGCAGCTTACTTCCGCCCAAGATTCCGAAGAGCTCCAAGCCCTGAGAGGCACTGTTGAAGGGATTTCTGTCTCCCTCGGGGAGAAGACAGCCGAGCTGCAACAAGTGAAGATTCAACTGGCACTTGAGCGGAAGGCCGTCGCAGACGCGGAGGTGGAGTCCGAAGTTTTGCGGAAGTGGCGTCGAGAAGCGGAGGCTGAGAGCTAGCAACTTCGTCGGGCGCTCCAGAATGAGCTGCGAAAGAGGGAAGAACTAGAAGAAGCAATAGAGAACCTGAGGCAGTCCTGATTGAGGGATGGGGTAGATAACCCTAGGTCGGAGGGAGCAGGGCCTCCTTAGAGCTCTTTTGTCTTTATGTCTTATCATGTAGTTACTTTCTTTTTGTCGTTTTGTCCTTCTTTCCTTGGCCGTCCTGGCCTTGTAGTACGTATATCGAAAATAGAAAAAAGAGCGTTTTGCGTTACCTCGTCCACGCGTAGCACTGATATTATCGTCTGTTGAACCTTCCTTGTCGTTTGGATTGTTTGACGTAGATGTCATCATGGGGGGGGCTCTTTCCTTTCATCCGACCTTGTTACGCGGCCGAGTTTCGCCACCATTATTAACCCTCACTGCAGAAGTGGCGGACGGAGCCCGGCTTTCGTAGGAGTCTGGGTGAAGTCTTCCTTGGCGGCGGAACCCGGCTCCCGTAGGAGTCCGGGCGAAGTCTTCCTTGGCGTAGGAACCCGGCTCCCGTAGGAGTCCGGGTGAAGTCTTCCTTGGCAGCGGAACCCGGCTCCCGTAGGAGTCCGGGTGAAGTCTTCCTTGGCGGTGGAACCAGGCTCCCGTAGGAGTCCGGGCGAAGTCTTCCTTGGCGTAGGAACCCGGCTCCCGTAGGAGTCCGGGTGAAGTCTTCCTTGGCGTAGGAACCCGGCTCCCGTAGGAGTCCGGACCTTCCATTTTGCTCGAGCCGGCGTGAGGTTCTCCTCTCGTTACCAGCTTGACTTGTGGGGGCGCATTAGGGCACTGTAAGGCCTCTCCCCCCTCCGGTCTAAAAGAACCGGGCCTTCAACTTTGCTCATGTCAGGATGAGGTTCTCCTCCTGTTCCTGACATGGCTGTGGGGGCACATTAGGGTGTTGCAAGGCCTCTCCCCTCATCCGGTCTAAAAGAACCGGGCCTTTGACTTTGCTCAAGTTAGGGCGAGGTTTTCCTCCTGTCCCCAACAGGGCTGTGGGGGCACATTAGGGCATTGTAAGGCCTCTCCCCCCATCCGATCTAAAAGAACCGGGCCTTTGACTTTGCTCAAGTTAGGGCGAGGTTTTCCTCCTGTCCCTAGTAAGGCTGTGGGGGCACATTAGGGCGTTGTGAGGCCTCTCCCCCCATCCGGTCTAAAAAGATCGGGCCTTTGACTTTGCTCATGTCAGGATGAGGTTCTCCTCCTGTTCCTGACATGGCTGTATTTTTGGAGGGATCATATCCAGTCATAATACATCCACGCTAGGTGGGAGGGGCATGTTAGCTAAAAAGAAAAGTAGATTCAAGGCGAAATAGTAAGTGATACATTTACAGTTTTCCCGCTCCTCCTTGAGGCCCTCCGGTGATGGAGTCGATGGTCCCGATGGGAGGCCGGTCCCCGGGCTGCTCCTCTCTTTTCTGCGGTTCAGGCGGTGGGAGGGCTCTTGGCCAGTCTCCTCTACCCTCAGGCCTGCGGCGGATGAATCTGTCGAGTCGACCTCACCGGATGAGCTCCTCGATCTCGTCCTGGAGCTGGATGCATTCTTCGGTGTCATGGTCGTGGTCGCAGTGGTAGAGGCAGAACTTGTTGGGGTTGCGCTTCTCGGGATGTGTGCGCATCCTCTCCGGCCTAAGGAGCTGCTCCTTGACCTCCATTAGTACTTGGGCCTTCGAGGCGTTGAGGGGGGCGTAGTTGCAAAATCTCCCTAGTGGGGAGCCCCACCGAACCCTGCGGTCCGGGCTTCTCTGCCTGCATGCCCGGGGTGGAGTAAGGGTGCGCTTATGTCCAGGAGGGGATCGAGAACATGGCCGGGCTTCCTTTGGCCTTTTCTCAATTGCGGGCTTACTCGAATCTCCCGCTTGATGCTCCCTTGCTGTCTCTTCGTCCTTCATTTTGAAGGCTTCTTCCACTCGGGCGTATCCTTCAGCCCGAGCCAGTAAATCGGCAAAATCCCTGGGGTACTTCTTCTCCAGAGAGTACAAAGATCATTCTTCTGAAGGCCACCTTTCAGGGCGGCCATGGCAACTGACTGGTCCAAGTTTCGGACCTCCAACGCCGTGATGTTAAAGCGGTTGACGTAGGCCCGTATGGACTTTCCTTCCCTCTGCTTGATGTTGATGAGGGACTCCGAACCCTTCCAGAGACGCCGGCTGCTTACAAAATGGGCCACAAATTGGTGGCTCATTTGATCGAAGGAAAAGATGGTACCCGACTTCAGAGCCGAGTACCAGTTCCTCGCTGCTCCCTTCAAAGTAGACGGGAAAGCCCGACACAAGATGGCGTCAGGAGCACCGTGAAGCAGCATCATCTTTCGGAAGGCCTCCAGATGATCAACCGGGTCCGATGTCCCGTCGTAGCTTTCGAACTGGGGAAGCTTGAAGTTCGACGGGATCGGTTCCTGCATAATCATTTGGGAGAAGGGAGGGTCAGTGCAAATATCCTCACCATAAGCGGGGGGCACGTGGCGGAGTTCTTCAATCCGCCAGTTCATCTCCTGGAGCCTCCGGTCTAGGAAATCCTCTCGACTTCGAGTCTCGAGGGTCCTTTGGCAGAACGGGGGCAGGGATCTTCCAGGGGTGGAGTCATGATCCGATTGAGGGCTCTCTACCCTCGGATTTGCCTTCCCAGGAAGGACGGGATGGCTGGCCCAGGTGGCCCGCCCCGCCGCCGGGTTCTGGCATTCCGAAGATGCCCCTTCCGGATGCACCGACGCCTGTGGTTGCTGCTGCTGCATTGCTTGTACGGCTTCGACGAGGCCTTTGACCTGCTGTGCCAGCAAGTCAAACTGCTCCGCGCCGACCGCCGCCGCCGGAGGGGGAGGAGGAGGAGGCTGAGAAACTGGAGGGGAGGCCGGAGCCTGAGATCTGGCCGCGAAGGCCGTAGACCGCCGGGTGGACGCCCTGCGCGGAGGCATCGAGTGTCGATTTCGCGGAGGGAGATTAGGAGTGGGTGACGGAGAGACGGTCGGAGGCGGCTCCGTTGAACACTCCTTTAAGAACAAGGGTGCTGCGAAGACACAAGACCCTTCCTCTAGCGCCAATCCTGTTGGTGCAAAAATCTGCTTGCGCCGGAGAAGCTGGAGTCAGGGAAGCCGCGGTCGCCGCCGGGACCTGCAAGGGAAGTCTAAACCGGAGGTGGGGTTGCTCCGGCAAGACCCTCCGACGCTCAAGTCAGTTCTCTACCTCAACAAGAATGGAGTGCTCGAACGGAGAATTTAGCAGGGTTTTGAGATAAGAAATGAGCTTAGAAAATAATGTATCTGGATCCTCCTTTTTATAGGAGGAGGAGGTAACGGATCGATGGTGACGTCTGTAACCGTCGGATCGTGGGCCGCCCGTAGTCAGGGGGAATTCATTGCGAGTGGTAGTGGAGTGGAATCGTGGCCATCACCGCGGCTCGCCACGTGGAATCTGTTACGAGGGGTGGAGCAGCGTCCGTTGTCGTGACTTGCTAGCGGATGGGAAAATCGCCTGGTATCCGTCGCAGGAGGTGGAGCAGGTTCGTGGCCGTTATGGTGGCCTGCCAGGGAGTAGTGGAGCTGTGCGGAATCCACCACAGGAAATGGAGCAGAGCTGCGATGGTTACTGCGGCCTGTCAGGGAATGATGGAGCTGCGCAGAATCCGCCACAAGAAGTGGAGCAGGATCGCGGCCGTTATGGTGGCCTGCCAGGGGGCGCGGATCTGTTGATTGAAGCTCGGCCGCGGTCAGAGCCCGGCCTCTGTGGAGGTCTGGGAGAGGTCCTCCTGGCGGCTGAGGTCGTGGGTGGAGTCTGACTTCCGTGGGAGTCCGGGCGAAACCCTCTCAGAGCTGAAGTTGCGGGCGGAACCTGGCTCTCGTAGGAGTCCGGGCGGAGCCATGCTGCAGTTGATGTCGGAGACGGAGCCCGGCTCCCGTAGGAGTCCGGGTGGAGTCCTCTGCAATCAAAGTTAAAGGTGAAGTCTGGCTCTCGTAAGAGTCCGGACAGAGCATACCAGCAGTTGATACTGAGAGCGGAGCCTGGCTCCCGTAGGAGTCCAGGCGGAGCTGTGTTGATGTCGAAGGCGGAGCCCGGCTCCCGTAGGAGTTCGGGCGGAGCCGTACAGCAGTTGATGCCGGAGGCGGAGCCCGGCTTCCGTAGGAGTCCGGGCGGAGCCGTGCTGCAGTTGTTGTCGGAGACGGAGCCCGGCTCCCGTAGGAGTCCGGGCGGAGTCCTCTGCAATCAAAGCTAAAGGTGAAGTCTGGCTCTCGTAAGAGTCCGGACGGAGCTTACCAGCAGTTGATACTGAGAGCGGAGCCTGGCTCCCGTACGAGTCCGGGCGGAGCTGTGCAGCAGTTGATGCCAGAGGCGGAGCCCGGCTTCCGTAGGAGTCCGGGCGGAGCCGTGCTGCAGTTGTTGTCGGAGATGGAGCCCGGCTCCCGTAGGAGTCCGGGCGGAGTCCTCTGCAATCAAAGTTAAAGGTGAAGTCCGGCTCTCGTAAGAGTCCGGACGGAGCTTACCAGCAGTTGATACTGAGAGCGGAGCCTGGCTCCCGTAGGAGTCCGGGCGGAGCTGTGTTGATGTCGAAGGCGGAGCCCGGCTCCCGTAGGAGTCCGGGCGGAGTCCTCTGCAATCAAAGTTAAAGGTGAAGTCCGGCTCTCGTAAGAGTCCGGACGGGGCTTACCAACAGTTGATAGTGAGAGTGGAGCCTGGCTCCCGTAGGAGTCCGGGCGGAGCTGTGTTGATGTCGGAGGTGGAGCCCGGCTCCCGTAGGAGTCCGGGCGGAGCCGTGCAGCAGTTGATGCCGGAGGTGGAGCCCGGCTTCCGTAGGAGTCCGGGCGGAGCCGTGCTGCAGTTGTTGTCGGAGACAGAGCCCGGCTCCCGTAGGAGTCCGGGCGGAGTCCTCTGCAATCAAAGTTAAAGGTGAAGTCCGGCTCTCGTAAGAGTCCGGACGGAGCTTACCAGTAGTTGATACTGAGAGCGGAGCCTGGCTCCCGTAGGAGTCCGGGCGGAGCTGTGCAGTAGCTGATGCCGGAGGCGGAGCCCGGCTTCCGTAGGAGTCCGGGCGGAGCCGTGCTGCAGTTGTTGTCGGAGATGGAGCCCGGCTCCCGTAGGAGTCCGGGCGGAGTCCTCTGCAATCAAAGTTAAAGGTGAAGTCCGGCACTCGTAAGAGTCCGGACGGAGCTTACCAACAGTTGATACTGAGAGCGGAGCCTGGCTCCCATAGGAGTCCGGGCAGAGCTGTGTTGATGTCGGAGGCGGAGCCCGGACTCCTACGAAGCCTGGCTCCCGTAAAAGTCTGGGCGGAGCTGTGTTGATGTCGGAGGTGGAGCCCGGCTCCCGTAGGAGTCCGGGCGGAGTCCTCTGCAATCAAAGTTAAAGGTGAAGTCCGGCTCTCGTAAGTGTCCGAACGGGGCTTACCAGCAGTTGATACTGAGAGCAGAGCCTGGCTTCCGTAGGAGTCCGGGCGAAGCTGTGTTGATGTCGGAGGCAGAGCCCAGCTCCCGTAGGAGTCCGGGCGGAGCCGTGCAGCAGTTGATGCCGGAGGCGGAGCCCGGCACCCGTAGGAGTCCGGGCGAAGTCCTCTGCAATCAAAGTTAAAGGTGAAGTCCGGCTCTCGTAAGAGTCCAGACGGGGCTTACCAGCAGTTGATACTGAGAGCGGAGCCTGGCTCTCGTAGGAGTCCGGGCGGAGCTGTGTTGATGTCGGAGGTGGAGTCCGGCTCCCGTAGGAGTCCGGGCGGAGCCGTGCAGCAGTTGATGCCGGAGGCGGAGCCCGGCTCCCGTAGGAGTCCGGGCGGAGCCGTGCTGCAGTTGTTGTCGGAGACGGAGCCCGGCTCCCGTAGGAGTCCGGGCGGAGTCCTCTGCAATCAAAGTTAAAGGTGAAGTCCGGCTCTCGTAAGAGTCCGGACGGAGCTTACCAGCAGTTGATACTGAGAGCGGAGCCTGGCTCCCATAGGAGTCCGGGCGGAGCTGTGTTGATGTCGGAGGCGGAGCCCGACTCCCGTAGGAGTCCGGGCGGAGCCGTGCAGCAGTTGATGTCGGAGGCGGAGCCCGGCTCCCGTAGGAGTCCGGGCGGAGCCGTGCAGCAGTTGATGTCGGAGGCGGAGCCCGGCTCCCGTAGGAGTCCGGGCGGAGTCCTCTGCAATCAAAGTTAAAGGTGATGTCCGGCTCTCGTAAGAGTCCGGACGGGGCTTACCAGCAGTTGATACTGAGAGCGGAGCCTGGCTCCCGTAGGAGTCCGGGCGGAGCTGTGTTGATGTCGGAGGCAGAGCCCGGCTCCCGTAGGAGTCCGGGCGGAGCCGTGCAGCAGTTGATGTCGGAGGCGGAGCCCGGCTCCCGTAGGAGTCCGGGCGGAGCCGTGCTGTTCCGTCGTCGATTCCGCTGGGGGTTTCGGCTGTGGGTATTTTATACCCAACACTTATATTAGTGTTCCATACATAAGTAGCTAGTAAGACCTGCCACCTTCTCCATTGAGCATGCATAGGATGTGCCAGTCTATCCTAATATTGATCTTTGACTCAGTGCTCCTACGATCAGAAATATTTAAGATTAGAGTTTTAGGATTTCAGGTGTCACTAGCATGACCCATTCATATCTCTTAAAATTATTATCCTAATCTTTGGGATTCATCATGATCTTAGACATAATAAAATATAGCTAAAATAATAAATCAATACCTCAAATAATAAATGTCATTACATGAGTTGGAAAATTATAAAGAAAAATTCCATCGCAACACATTTGTGATTGGCTTATTGGACACTCTTCTTTCATGAGGTTATAATAGGTTCACACTAGCTCCTAAGTCTAACAAGGCTCTGTCAAAGGTGATGCCTCCTATAACACATGAAATCAAAGGAGCATCAGGATCTTTCATTTTCTAAGGTAATGGCTTTAACAGGACTGCACTTACATCCTCAGACAACATAATTCTCTTTGTGGTTCATGACTCATGCTTTTGTGTATAAAGTTTCTTAAAAAATTTAGCATAAGTCAGAACATGTTCAATCGCATCGAAGATGGATAGATTAATGTGAACTTGCTTAAACAATTCTATTAGTTTCTTGTTGCGTGCTCCTTGCTTTTTATGGAAAGAACCAACTTTTAAGGCTGAAGAAAACAGGACTCTTAGTTTATATGTCTCATATAACTCATCCGGTCTCTTCTTTCTTTTGTCTTTCTCCTGCTAATTAGAACCAACATCAGTACTAGTTTCAGGCTCAGGTTCTTCTATTAGGTTAGTCTCAGTACTAACCTCTTCTTCTAAGTTCTCATTTTGACTAGTATTAGTCCTAGCCTTTCTCACCTAGTCTGGATATGGATCCTTAAGAATCCTAGCACTTCTAAGCTCAAAAATTACTTTGGCATTCTCAAATTAGAGATTCTTAGGTTAGACATTAGATTAATGACTAGGTCCAGGTGGTTGGTGGGTGGGTGTGTTGTTTCTGAGATTCGATATTGGTTGGCTCAGCAATTAACCTGATTCTCTCCTCATGGTAGACTAAGCTAACTGTCCTATTTATGCTTCTAACTTGGAAATAGATTACTGTTGGATCATAATCAATTATTGAAGTTGATTAAACCTATCATCGACTAGATTGGTCTATTGAGGAGGTGGGTATAACGGCTGATTGTAATAGAATGACTGGGTTGGCTAACTATGTGACTTCTGTTATTAGCATAGTTTGGATACTGGGGCCTATTTTGGAAGTTTGACATAGGAGAAAATTAGGTCTGAGCTTGAGTCTATTGGGGTCTCTAATAAAAATTAGGATGGTTCCTCCAACTTGGGTTATATGTATTTGAAAATAGATCATTAACAGACTTAGAGTAACATTGGATAACTTGAACTTGCTCTTGGATGAAAGGTGAGAACTGTGCAGCCATGAGATATTCATTTACATGATGGACTGGGCTAGCATAGATAAAACAAATCTCTTAATAATTGAAAGATGGTGTATATTGCGCAGAAAATTGTTGACGTAAGATTAGATACTGATCTAACTTTTGAGCAAAAAGGTTGACTTTATTTATTAGATTCAAGTCAGTTTTGGAACTAGAGTCTGATTGTTTAATCTCAAAGATTCCTACCCACTTTTGGTGAGGGATCGACCTCTTATAGGAAGATAATGAAGCATGGTTGATCGAGTTTTCACTCAAAATTTCAAACAAGGTATAGGCTTCATCCTTATGCTTACTCATGAATACACCTCCACAAGATGCATCTACCATCTATCTATACTAGTCACCTAAACCCTTATAAAAGGCTTGAACAATTTGCCACTTAGATAGATCATGATGTGGATATTTTCTAAAAAGTTTCTTAAGTCTTTCCCATGATTCATGAATTTGTTCCCCTGGAAGCTGAGTAAATCTAGTGATGGCTCATCTCATGGTGTTGGTTTGACTTATAGGATAGAATTTCTTAAAAAACTCATGCTACATTTAGCTTAAGTTTAGATTGGTCTCCCTATTATGCCAAGCCAGTACTTGGCTTTGTCCTTAAGTGAGAAAGAAAATAGGGTCAGTCTAAGTGCATCATCAGTAAAATTTTGGATCTTCACCATGGAACAGATTTCTAAAAACTCATCTTGATGCTTGTGAAGATCTTCATTGGTGTTCCATAGAAAGATGGGAGCATCTGAATTGTAGTCGACTTGATCTCATAATGGCTTGCAAGAATATCAGGTAAGTGGATACAAATCGATAGATTATAGGTGGAGGGAATAAAATATTCCATCATCTGCCAAATGGTTCTTCAAAATTTTCAGCTATTTGATTGTTAGATTTAATATGGATCAACTGTTTAATTTTAGGATTGAGTTTAACTAGGTCAAAAAAAAAGAGATCTCCTATCATGCATATACCAGTGCAAATCCTAATGTGTGTGGTTTAGATTTTTTTTTTCTAATCGTAAGCAAGTTAGCAAACAGTTAAACCTAAACACCTACGGATTTCTTAGACCTAATAGTTCAATGTAGAGTGGCTCAGCTTAGATGCAAGTTGGGTCTATTCTCATTTCCTTCAACTAGCCAGAAAAGAGTGGGATTGTGGGAGTCCCCCATTGCTTTGGCTAGGTAAGCTAACGGAACCAATTAAATAACCATGAGTCCACTTAACCTTAGTCTTTTTAACCTCTTGCCTTAAACATCAGTTTCAGAGGTGAATCCAAACTTACTTTGCACTTGACTTCACCACAATACTCTAACTGAACTCAATTGATCCTAAGGGTCTACGTCTACTGAATTTTAATTAGGCTTGGGTTAATATAGAATGCTAGTTGGTTGTTTTTGGGCTAAAGAAGGATGATAAAATTCTCACCTTATCTTGTTAATGGATGTTGCTCTTAAATTAATTTGAGATAAAAATGTACAATCAATTTCGAATAAGAGATTCTATGCAACTAAATTAAATGCATGAAATTAATCAAATTTGAAAGCTTACTTTATCTCCAGCGATCACCAAAAGTAAATCTAAGATGACGAATGCTTCTAAATAATTAAGTTTCTATGCTTGTCATATAATTTTTATTAGATTTATGTGGATGAATTTTATGTTAATTAAAAAATATAATAATTAATACTAAAAAAAAAGTAGTTTAGGATTAAGATTGATCTCACCAACTTGAAGCATTTCACTCTTCTTTTATTCTCTTTTTTTTCTATTTTTTCTATAAAATAAAAAAGTTAGTAAGCTATATTCACAAGAACATCAAAAAAATTAAATGTTAAAATTTGTGCCTTCTCCAACAATGGTGCCAAAAATTGATATGTCACGATGTTGTCGTTAGGACAACATGATTATCAAATTAATTTTAATTTTTTTAAAAAAAATAAAACTACGTAGAAAATGATGAGTCAGGTCAAATCCATAAAGAAGGTAGTGCTTTTGATTTAAAAATTTAATTTTTTTAAAAGAAAAAAAAAATGAGAAAGTAATTTAAATCGAAAAATAAAAATTAAAAATATAAAAAATAAACTTGGTACTAAGATCCACTAATTAGATCTTAGCTTCTACTTGCAATAAAAATAAAAAATAAAAATTTAAAAATATATAAAAATAATTTTATATTAATTAAAATAAAATAAAATAAAATTATAATAAATGATCTAAAGTTAATCGACGTAGCCTCATCAGAAAGATGGTTGACAACTCTCCTTCTTTTCTTGTACTCTATGGAGCGAACAAGCTTCTCTCTTTCTTCTCTTTGGATCCCTACACTTCTTCTAATTTTTTTCTTATTTTTTTTAATTTTTCTACTATTTTTCTACTTATTCTCTTATTCTCGGACCTCCTTATTTATAGATAATTTTTTTTTCTTTTTCTAATAGAAATCGAAGTCCCAAAAGCCTTCAAAATCATGTCCAACTCACATACAATATTTTTGGCCATCGGATCTACGTTCAATGCTCCAGTTCACATCAAAATACTCCCAAATCAATTCAAGATCAATGTCAATAATTAGATTGGGTGATGATACTTTCTGGATCATTGATCATTCTCGAAGGCTCATATGATTAGAATTCCAGTAGCCCCCACACCTCCTAAGAGTTCCCATGCCTCTCCCTCTCTTCTCCCTTCTAGTTCCAACGCCCAAAGGTTGGACATCCTCCATCTCCATGCCCAAAAGGAGCTTGGGCATCCCCTCTTTCTTGCTGATTATTAAATCTTGATTGCTTCATAATCGAGGGAAGAAAAGCAAAAGAAGAAGAGAAGAAAAGATCAAAGAAAGGATCAAAGAGTTGATTGCAATTCAAGCTTCGTTCAGATTCCAGGTGATTGTTTTTGGAGAAGAAAGATCAACACCAAAGAAGACTATTCTAGACTGATCTTGAGTGAATACCCATAGAGGCTAGGTACTTACATGCTAAGAGAGAATCTACTCTGTTTCATATCCAAATTTAAAGAAAGAAATTATGAAATAGATATGTAATTCGATCATATATTTAATTTAATATAAAATTTAGCATGTGTTCAATTTCAACATATGAAATAGATCTATGTGTTCTATATTTTATGCATACATAATTTAAATTAAAAAATATTTTAATCTTCTATTCTACTATATTATTTAGAAAAAAAATTTGAAACATACATGCATGCCCCAACATGAAAATCCAATAGACAATACCCCTTTTGGTAACTAGACAGACTTTATAGGTCTTCACTTTCTCGTCTGTGCCTTTTTCTTTTGAAGATCCACTATATCCTATGGATTTTATCCCTTCAGAAGAATCAACGAGTGTCCATACACCATTGATCTTTATGAACTCTATTTCAGACTTCATGGCTCCAAGCCACTTATCAGAGTCGGATCTCTGTATGGCATCCATATAGGTGATTGGATCCTCATTATTCTCATCGAGTTCAACAAGATCACATGTCTGACCTAGAAAATATAGTATCTATCTTGTTGATGCGGTACTCTATCGGATCTCAAAAATGATGCCTCTATAATGGGTTTCGGGTTTGATCTAATCAAATCCGATTCTATGGATTCACTAGATTGTGTTGGTTCTTCTATCTATCAAACTTCATAAGTTCAACTTTAAAGACATCAGTTCTTTCACCAAGGAACTTTTTTTCTAAAAAAAATATCAAATAACTCTTATTCTTTAAGAAGGTAGAAGTAATATCTCCTAGTTTCCTTAGGTATCCTACAAAATAACACTTATTGGATTAAGGTTCAAGCTTATCAGTCTGCAATCGTGTGACATAAGCTGGACAACCCAGACCCTAAGATAAGAGAATATCAGCCTACGTTCAATTCATATCTCATATGTTGTCTTTGTGACTAATTTGTTGAAATCTTGTTCAGAACATAGCAAGCAGTCTTAAGAGCATAATTCCAAAAAGAGATTGGCAAACCTACAAACCCCATCAAGGATCAAACTATATCTAACAAGGTTCGATTCTACTGAGAGAGAATCTCATTCTCTTCTACATATATCAAAAACTCATCGAAAAGGCATTCTCTTCCTTAGTTTGATCGAAGAGTTTTAATACTCTTCCTAATTTATTTCTCTACCTCATTACACAATCATTTGAATATTTCAAATAATTCTGATTTATGGCACTCTTGTTTGTAGATCCAATACATCAGTATGTACTAGACTAAGAATATCATTAGCTCATTCATCTTTTTCAGTAAAAGATGACTTGATCATCTTACCAAGGATATAGGACTGACAGGTTGATAATGATTCACAATCATTGACTTTGAGGATTACCTCCTGTTCATCCTATTCTTGTTTATATGACTGAGTCTACAATGTCAAAAGTTATTATCCATGACATTATTTACTCTAGGATGTTTGTTTAGTGTGTACATTATACTAATAGGCGATGATATTTTATAAATGCTATTTCTTAGTTGTCCACGTATGATTTTGACACCATTCATAATGATATCATAAAAATTATTCTATATTGATAATATAAATACATCCTTGGCCCAAAGGCCTACAGAAGTTATATTCATCAAAATAAATAATAGCAACAATCACTAAAAAATGACATTATTTGAATTGAAAATTTGCTTGATAATTCTTAAAGCTAGGATTGGAACATAACTTTCATCTCTAACATTTAAGAATCTCTTACCATTTTCAAACTTTCTATTAACCTGAAGTCCTTGTAACAAATTATAGATATGAATCAGATTTCTGATATCCAATACCCAAGTAGTTGTATTACAGATAGAGAAATTATAAGGTATTATCATATAAGTACCTTGTCCAGCAATCATTTGCTTATTTCTCTTCATTAGCCTGTTCAGTGAAGAAAAACTAGATTCATGGGATAATTCCTCTTCTAGTGCTCTAACTTCTTATAAAAGAAGCATTCTGCCAGAGTCAGGTTAACCCTAGACTCCTTTATCAGTTCAGACTCTACAGCCCAAGCACGACTCACTTGCATCTTCTTTTTCTTTTCTTTCTCAAAGGACTGACATCCTGCTGAAGACGCATCCTCAGAGGTGCCAAAGGACTCCTACAATATTTGAAGGACTTGCTTCAACTGAGCGTTCTCGAATTTACAACTAAATTCCTCATTCATCCATGCCCTCATAATGTATCGCATGATAGTTCTATCATTTAGCCACTTCTGATAAGTGCCATTGATCGCATCATGTACATTGGGTGGGGAACATCAGGTGCTGGATCCGTAATGATATACAGATCCATTCATATTTTAGAACTAATTGTAACTTTCGATACCAACTATCAAAGATGGATCCTATAAGCTTGTCACTATCCAACAGTAAGTGGAGCAACGGACGACTAGCCATAACTAAAAAGAAAATGCAAGACCTCTATGTATATGAATTGATTAATCCAAAGACTTATACTTTAGTCTAAAGATTTTTTCACTATTTTATAGAAATTGATAGCCTCTACCTCTAATTCGAGGAATTACCTTAATTTTTTAATGGATACTAGAATCCACACAGACTGCATACAGATCCAAGAAAAGCTCAGCCAACCCATATGCATCTATAGGTAGGTTCTTAACCAATTATTTTTTCAAACAATTTCTAGTAATATGTTTTGCCCCAGGTGCCTTTTCAGTAGGCGAAGGCCTCCACTGGAAGTCTCAGTTAGGTCCAATCATTAACCTGAACATACTCAGGAATGTAACTAACAAATGATCAGACCCTAGGAAAGCTCGGCCAACCTGACCACCATTAGAGAGACTTGACTGAGTCATCATATTATGAATGACAATTCCAATAGCAGATGAGCATCAAACTTTTGGGCCTCCAATGATCATCAAACTAATGGATCCATTATCACACAACTTAATAGAGGCTATGACTTTGTTATCTCCATAATATTATCATTTTAAAGATCTAATAATTTAAAAAATTTATTAATTATTTTAGAAGATGACCTGCAAGTTATAAATTCTTCCACTGACTTCATCAAGTCATGAAAAGGATGAAGACTAGTTGGTCCAACCGACAAGTCGTAAATCCTCCCACTGACTTCACCAAGTCATGAAAAGGACTAAAGATAAGTCATACTAGGGGCACCTAAATCAGTCATACTAACTTTCTAGTTAGCATGGGTCAATCCAAATCATTAAGCGATCTGATCAAAATATAATTCACCATGTTGGCCAGATAAGTGAGATCGATAAAAGGGATATGCCATAACTCATCGTAGACTTAATCTATGTGAGTAGCTCCCAATTAATGACCATCGATCAAGACTATCAAACTTACCTTAGACACCAATTAGTAGTTTCAATTCGATCAGCTTATAGACTTGAGTTCGACCACTGAGCTATAATCAAAGTCTATTTGGTCTAATAAAAAATATGAACTTGATCAACTATAATTATTGTATTTGATCTAGAGTGTCCTTGACGTAATCTAATTCAACTTTTAGTTAGATTTAATCAACTACTCTTTTTAGTCCATTAAATTTTTGATTCTAACTTTTAGTCCAACCCAATTAAAAAGACTTGATTTAAGCTAACCCATGCTCCCATGTTTTATACAATATCATTAGATCTTTAATCATAATTCTAGATCTAAATATATATTTCTTAATTATCAATTAAGTATAGGATTAATATGGGTTAAGGTTGTTAATTGAAACTATTTAAATTTTGTAAAATAATTTTACATCGATTTTATGCAAAAAAATTTTTGCTCTGAAACTTAGTCAGCTCACCCTTGGACTGAGTTGGCTCTGTACAGTGGATCGACTAAGTCTGCTACTTGATCGACTAACTATAAGTGAATAGTAACTATTATTGTTTAGCCTGAGGTAACTGGATCGACTCAGTCAGCACTGAGTCGACTAATTCAGGGGACTAAGTCAGCTCAGTTCAAAATTGAAACGACTCAGTTGGCATGCCAGCAGGTATTAAAGAGTTTCAGATCTGAAAAATCTTGCATAAACTAAAATAAAATCAATCATAAATAAATTTTAGATCATATCTAAATATTTTATGATTTTAGATTTTATTTTTTATGATTAAAATAATTTTAATCATTAAGATTAGATATTTCTAGTTTTCATACAATTTATATCACATACAACAATCTCAGGATTTCAAGATCTAAAATTTTGTAGAAAAGTAAGTTCTTTCTTTTGCATTCTTCTTCATAGATTTAATCACATGACATCCTTATATGCCATAAAAGCACCCCATCGAATGAAAAGAGAGGGCCTTTAAATCCTACTTGCTCCGATGACTGGATGGCTTGGTGATCAATCCAATCCAAATACTTGCTAATCGGATCATCTGATCAATTCACATATCATATATATAAAAATTTAGATTTAATCTAAATAATATCAAATCTGATTACTATATTAGATCATATCTAAGTTAGATCAAAAATATCACATATATCATAAAAAATCAGATTCTACCAAAAATCAGCACAAACTAGGACAATATTTTCACTGCAAGGAGTAAACCTTATAGTAGGACAATCTTATCTCAGCTTATGCGATCAGTCAATAATTAAATTTAGATCTAAGATATCAAATATAAGATCTAAATAAAATTAAATTTTAGATCTAATATGCACATATGTTATGTCATAACAAATCAAGACTCTGATACCACTGAAAAAAGCTGTAGGCAATTTCATGCATGTATTTCAAAATTTTTTGAAATAAATTAAAGCATAACATAGCTAGATTAATCATATTAATCAAATATGCATATGATCTAATCATTAAATCAACCTACTCAAGAATCTATGATATGATATATGGCATAGATAAAATCTGAAAATAAAATTTGCATGCATGGATGTAAGCAATAGATTAAATTTATATCTATCTGAGTTTAGAACTCGATACCTGAGTGTGGATCGATGATCACTACTGCTGATGAATGTGGTAAAGAGGTCCTTACTAGTTGCTCACAGCCCCACAGTGTTAGATGTGTGCCTTAGAAGTCAATCTTGACTGACACATACCTTTCTCTAGGGCATATTTTATACTTGATGGGCAGTGTCATATGTGTCCATGATTTTATCTAAAAATTAATAAAGATAATTTTATATATTCTTAAAATATTAAGAATTTGAGATATACATCATTAGTGGTTAATTTTTAAATACTCCCGATCGAAGGATCATCATGGAAGATAGTAATCAATCCATTCAAGATCGATGCATGGATCATCTCTTTTTAGGGTAGATAAATCTCGAGTCTGCGATGTGGAGACACTGGGATGAGAATGTAGATGGTTGTTAGAGAACAACTTGTATTGAACATGACCAATACGAGAAACCACTTAGATGTCTACTCACTCATCAGTAATTTTCTCGATGCTACAATGGTGTGACTAGTCTTTTGACCTACGATATGTTGGCTATTCTTAGTGAGGCTACTTTGACTACATATTTTTTTCATCCCTAGCCATTCAGATTCTTACTGTGTATATTGGCTATTGTAGATTCAGGTTCACTGTTTAGAGTAGGATGCACCTAGATGGAATCTATCGACCTTGATAAAAAAAGAGAAGTCCTATACGATTCACAAGACTGAGTTCAAAAAATCTCTGGTCAGAGTAAGAGTGAATACTAGAAAATAATTCTTATGAGATTCACAGATGAACTCGAGTCAAGTCAATCTAACATATGACTGACGATGGAATTTGATGAGTTCTCCATGACCTCTGTCTAGTCGGAACTCATGATAGACGGATTGTATCACACGATAACTACACTTAGAGGTTCATCTTTTTTGTTATGTTGGCTTGCCACTACATACTGTGAGGCATCACTGGTGGATTGTGAAAACTCACTAGGATCATTTTCAGATCAACGATCCTTGTTGAGGTGAGTTGGAATCCTTCTAGCCCATCGAAAAGAGTTTCGATGATACTGTGATGGAGATCATAGTATATCTCACTATCAGATAGAATAAAACTTAAGGGATCACACACAAAAGGAGCATGACCTGATCAATTAATTAGATCATATTCAAATTATCAATCGAATTGATAGTTTGAATTTTAGAAACTACTAATTTGTAAGCGTTACAGTTTTGACAGCTGCTAATTGTTAACATAGGGACTTAATTGCAAATATTATAATTTATTGAGACTAATTAAATTATAGATTAAGTTTTAATTAATTTAAATTTAATTTAATTTAATTAGACTTAATTTAATTTAATGTTAATTGGATTCAATTATCCAAATCAGTTTTGAATTTTAAGTTTGATTGGATCAAGCTTGACAGCCTTTCAAATTTGACTCGATTCGAACTCGATTTGAATTCAATTGAGATCAAATTTGAATCAGATAAACTATGACTCAGAGATCTTAGGATCTCTAAGACTCTCTAACCAATTTTTATGAAAAGAAGGGGAGGGAGGATGTAAAGACGCGCCCCCTTTTGTTTTCACATACGTGAAGGGGAGGGGCGCCAACAGTTGGTGCCCCACTCCATTTGGGATTTTCTTTCTTGCTGATTTTTTTTATTTAAATTTAATTTAAAATAAGATCAAATTCTTATCAGATATGGTGTGGGAGTTATTTTTTTATGTGACAAAAAAATTGGGAAAAGGAGAGACTCATGTTCGTGTGCGTGAAAGAAATAGGGTGCCCCTCCTCTATATGCATTTTTCCTTATTTTGTTCTCTCTTTCTATTTGAATTTGATTCAAATTAAGAAGGAGATAATGTCTAAAAAGAAAGATTTTTAGACCTTAATTTTGTGGGACAAAATTTTGGGAAGAGAAGGGGCGTGCACTATTTTAGATGCAAGTTTCCTTTCTTGCCGCACAACCTAATCTCATAGTATCTAACCCCTCCCTTTGGATTTGAATGCCTAAGATCAAATAATATTTGATCTATTAGGGCATTAGGAAGAGGTTGGGCATAAGATTACAAGGAGGTGTGTGACAAAAATAAAGGATGGTGTGAAGTTTTTTTGGCATGAAGTAAGGACGGCATCTCTAGGACACCATAACTTCTTCCCAATGTCTTCCTCCTTTCTTCCTTACATCTCCATGCCTAAGATCTGATGGTGATTAGATCTAAGAGAGAAAAAGAGAGAGAACAAGAGAAGAAGAAAGATTCTTCTTCCATTCTTAGTGATTTGGTTTAGATCCTAATGGATCTGCATGAAGGAGTTCACGCAGCGATCTTCTTCTTCGAGATCTAGAAGAAGAGATGTAGATCCAAGACTGAGGAACGAGATCTGCAAGATGCTTGCACACCGATGATCTCGATACTCTGATCAAGCATCTCTATGTGGATACCAGCAGAGGTCGGACATGTGCGCAACTACGATCGAAATTTCAGACATCCGCAGGATTCCAAGGTATGGAGATCTGATCTCCAATTTTATTTCACTGAAGTTTGGTTTTCTTTTCAGATTTCAGATCAAGATGGTGAAGCGAAATTCAGTGCAAGGGTAAAATGATAATTTTAAAATTTTTTCAAAATTATGATTTTACAGTGGAAAATATTAATTAATTTAATTAATTAATATGTATTTATCCTACACTAGGATCTAAATATGATATACAGCATGCATGCATTTAAATTTGAAATTCGAATTTGAATAGTAAACACTTTACTGTAATGTGTTCAGAATACAATACCTTTGTGCGGGTAGTAGATCACTCCAATCTGATCTCCATCGGGAGAGTCTGATCATCGTGACACAGCCACACAGCACGTCTGACCTCTGTGGATCATCCACATGAGGCTCCCGGTCTGATCGGCTCCTCACAGGTGCTAGATCGTTGTAGAGCCCTTTTGACGACTGATGCTGATCGAACTCCTTCGATCGATGTCTGCTGATTCTATGGATGCTCTGGATCATCAGCAGACATGCTTAAGAGGATGTTGAAGATCTCCCTAAAATTTGGTGGGCTCACGACACTCGTAGCTCACTAACTCACTTCCCGAACCCCAGGCTGAAACCCTAGGGAACACATTGAAAATCCTGCACCCAATTTTCTTTCTTTTCTTTTTTTTTCTCTCAAAAGGTTTTGGACCTTCACCTCATGCACAAGGCTTCCTCACGCCCCACTTTCTCTCTCAAAATTTTTTTATGCATGCCCCATCCTTCTTCTCTTTTTAAAACAACGTCGAACGTATCTTATCCGCGTGAGAGGATAAAGACAAGTGGTTACACATTTGAATTCAAATTAAATTTAAATTCAAACTAAAACCAACTCATCCCTATCCACTTATGGCGTGAGAAGAGAAGGGTGTGGAGTCTTTGTGCATGGAAAGGTTTCACGAGAAATCTTTTCTCATGTAAAATGTGGGGCGCTAAAGTGGATAATGTCATGTAGGCGCAAGAGATAAGTTATCCATTCAAATTCAAACATGCTTTGAATTTGAATGGGTAACTAATCATCTTTATCCAAATATTGGTGCATGAGAGTGGGCATGAGAAGGGCTTTGTGTGAGAAAAAATTCATGAGAAGTTTCTTCTCGTGAATTCAAATGGGCGCAGAGATTTAAGGTGGTGCAAGGATTCAAATTCAAATGGTGGTTTGATCTTAATTGAACCAACCTAATCAAAATAAATTAAGCACAATTAGACTAAATTAAATCTAACTTAATTATATTTAATTAGACTCAATAAAATCTTAATCAAATCAAAAATTGACTAAGCCCAACCCCTGATCAAATCAGGGACCAAACCATCTCGACGATTAGGTCAACTGTTAACCTAACGGGTCAAACCCAACTGAATCCAATTTAATTGGACTTGATCCAAAAATAATTACTCAATCAAATTGAGTTAATTAGTAATCAAATCACTAATAAAATCTCTCATAAATATTGAGTCCAAATTCGATGGGCAATCAGGCATCAAAATTCATCGATATGAAATTCTGATCGAAAAGTCCCAAACCAGTGGGACTCTTGACCCCGGTACCCAAAATGTGTGGGACTCATGATCAAAAAATCCTGATTCTCGATCACAGAGTCTCAGACATGTAGGAATCAAAGTCCACAAATATTAGGACTCTTCATCAGCCATCAGATCAGATAGGAATCTCTAATGTGTGTGACCCCACAGGTTCGAACCTAAGCCGGTAGCATAGGAACCAATTCCTATACTAATCGAAGTGACCATCTAGCAATGGTATCCGACATTCAGATAGGTCGAATAGTCTCAATCACAACACTCAAAACCTACATGAATATGGTTACTGTATAATTCATCCCTTTTGATCCCTGTGTTTAGGACGACTCAAGGTTAAACTGTCAACCCTGATTAGATCATCCGAGTCGTACTCAACTCAATCAGTTCTGTGACTCCTCACTAGGACTACCCTGGCCAAGGTTTTGCTAAATTAAAACACGACTGTACATAGCTCCTGAACTGGAGTGGTCAATCCCATCTTGACACACGCACCGATAAGTCAAGTATTTGACTACACCCAGCAGCCTTCCGTCACTGAATTAGAAATTCAGATAGTCCAGTGCCTAAGTGCAGTGAGTTGCTTGCAAATCACCGTGGCAGTCTCAGGTTGGAGGGATAGTTATACCCATATCCCATCGGAGCAAATCTTGACAGCAGAAAAAGCTCCAGAGTCGGTCACGTTCAGTGCAGATGTACCCTTACATCTCACCTGTATGCCATACCAGTGTCTCCACACTCCTTGGTTAAGAGAACAACCAACCTATATAACACACAACGACCTATAGTCGATAAATATTATTGTCCTTGGTAACAATGTATCATTTGGTCGCAAACAGGTTTAAGGTCTAAACGACAAATCCTCCTTTGTCGAGTCTAAATAGTCCTAAGGACTTCACCACAACACAGGAGTTCATTAGAAGATGATAATTTATGATGAAAAATATCAAAATAACTTTTATTTATTTATAATTTATGTACTAATACAATAAAGAGCACAATCATCAACAGGCTGACGATTGGCTTTGGGACACTATTCCCAACAATCTTCTACTTAGCCTAAAGCCAATCGGTGCAGTATCTAATACCCATCTTTGACTTGAAGTCATCGAACTCCTTTACCGCAATGGCTTTAGTGAATGGATCGACCAGGTTCTCTTTCCCGTCGATCTTCTGAAGGTTGACGTCACCTCGATCCACGATTTCTCAGATGAGATGGTAGCGGTGCAGAATATGCTTCGTCCGCTGGTGTGCCTTCGGTTCCTTCGCCTGAGCAATGGCTCCAGAGCTGTCACAGTAGAGCAGAACTGGACCATCAAGGGAGGGTGCTACTCCAAGCTCGGTGATGAATTTTCTCAGCCACACCGCTTCTTTGGCAGCATCTGATGCAGCAACATACTCCGCCTCGCAAACTGAATCAGCCACGGTGTGCTGCTTGGAACTCTTCCAGCAGACAGCCCCACCATTAAGGGTAAAAATAAATCCCGACACACTCTTGCTGTCATCATGATCAGACTGAAAACTAGAATCTGTAAACCCTATAAGTCTCAAGTCCGATTCACTATAAACAAGCCACTGGTCCTTAGTATTTCTTAAATACTTCAGGATGGTTTTAACAACCTTCCAGTGATTCTCTCCTAGATCAGATTGGTATCTACTCACTACCCCTAGTGAGTATGCCACATCTGGTCATGTACATGTCATGACGTACATGATAGATCTCACTGTCGAAGTATATAGAATTCTACCCATACTCTCTCTCTCTCTTGAGGTATTGTCGGACAATCCCTCTTCGAGAGAAAATTCCATGGCCTATCGGTAGATAGCCTTTCTTGAAATTCTCCATGCTGAACCTCTTCAGTATAGTATCAATGTACGTGGACTGAGATAAGCCAAGCTACCTTTTAGATCTATCCCTATAGATCCTCATCCCTAAGATGTAGGAAGCTTCTCCCAGATCCTTCATGGAGAATTGTGACGACAGCCAACTCTTTATTCCCTGTAATGCAGGGATATCATTTTCGATTAAGAGAATGTCATCCACATACAATACAAGAAATACTACTACTGGACCATTAGCCCACTTATAAATGCAGGGCTCTTCTCCATTCTTAACGAAGCCATACGTATTGATTGTCTTATCAAAACGTATGTTCCAACTCCGAGATGCCTGCTTAAGTCCATAAATGGACCTCTGTAGCCTGCACACCTTAGACTCATCTGTGGATGTGAATCTTTCAGGTTATATCATATACACCTCTTCGTCCAGCTCTCCGTTTAGGAAAGTTGTCTTCACATCCATCTGTCAGATTTCATAGTCCAGATGGGCAGCTATCGTAAGCATAATCCGAATGGATTTGAGCATTGCCACAGGAGAAAATATCTCGTCATAGTCAATACCATAATGTTGATGATATCCCTTGGCACCAGATGGGCTTTATAGGTTTTCACCTTTCCGTCTGCGCCCCTCTTCCTCTTGAAGACCCACTTACACCCTATGGGTTTTACTCCTTCGGGTGGGTCAACCAATATCCACACATCGTTGACCTTCATGGACTCCATTTCGGATTTCATGGCCTCTAGCCATTTTTCAGAGTCAGATCTCTGCATTGCATCTATGTAGGTGATCTGATCCTCATCGTTTTCATCAAGTTCGATAGGATCTCCATCCTGGATCAAGAAACCATAGTATCTGTCCGGTTGACATGGTACTCTACCAGATCGCCTTAAGGGTGCAGGAACAATGGGCTCCGAATCTGATCTAATCAAATCTGGTTCAAGTTTAGCTACTTGTGTCGGTTTTTCCACCTGTCGAACTTCCTCAAGTTCGACCTTAGAGGCAACAGTCCCTTCACCAAGGAACTCCTTTTCTAAAAAGATTGCCTTAAGGCTGACAAACACCTTTTGCTCATCAGCTAGGTAGAAATAATACTCTTTGATCTCTTTTGGGTACCCAATAAAATTACACTTGTCAGACCTAGGTCCAAGCTTGTCCGTAATTAAACGTTTAACATAAGCCAGACACCTCCAAACCCTAAGGTGCGAGAGTACTGGCCTACGTCCTATCCATAACTCATATGGCGTTTTGGTTACAGACTTACTCGGAACACTATTTAGAAGGTAACAAGCTGATTCGAGTGCATATCCCCAGAGAGAGATCAGTAGACTAGCAAACCCCATCATGGATTGGACCATGTCCAACAAGGTCTGATTCCTCCTTTCAGACACACCATTATGCTGTGGTGTTCCAGGAGGAGTCCACTGAGAGAGAATCCCATTCTCCCCTAAATATGTCAAAAACTCATTGGAAAGGTATTTACCTCCTCGATCAGATCGAAGAGTTTTAATATACCTTTCAGTTTATTTTTCTACCTCATTTCGAAATTGTTTGAACATTTCAAACGACTCCGACTTATGCTTCATTAAATAGACATACCCATACCTCGATAGGTCATCTGTGAAGGTTATGAAGTAGAAATATCCACCTCTTACACTTGAGCTCATGGGTCCATATACATCAGAATGTACCAGACCCAAGAGTTCACTGGCTCGCTCACCTTTTCAATAAAAGGTGACTTGGTCATCTTCCCAAGAAGACAGGACTCACAGGTTGGAAGTGATTCACAATCACCAACTTCAAGAATTCCTTCTTGAGCCAACCTGTTTATCCTGTTCTTATTGATATGACCTAGCCTACAGTGCCAAAGGTAGACTTCTGACACATTATCTATTCTAGGGCATTTACCGAAGTTTTGAACCACATTAACAGACTGTGACAGTAATTAAATTCCATTATCAAGTTGTCCAACAAACATTGTAACACCATTCAAAATGATATTGCAAATATTTTTTTTTATTAAAAATTGATAACCGTACATGACCAAAAGGCCTACAGAAATAATATTTAATAAAAAGCTTGGACAATAGTGACATTCACTTAGAATTACATTACGAGAATTGATTACAAGGTTCATGATTCCTAAAGCTAGAACTGAAACTTTGCTTCCATCTCCAATGTTCAGGAACCTCTCGCCATCATTAAATCTCCTACTGACCTACAGACCCTGCATCAAATTGCAAATATGATAAGGGCTTCCGGTATCTAATACCCAGGCAGTAGTATCACAAATGGAAAAGTTACAAGGTGTTATCATATAATTACTTTGCTTCTTCTTCGGCCTGTTTGGGTCCAGGGAGGCAATGTATAGAGGATAGTTCCTCTTCCAGTGCCCCTGCTTCTTGCAAAAGAAGCACTCTGCCTGGCTCTGGTCGGGCTTGCGCTTCTTGGTCTGATCCTGTGCAGACGTCCCAGCATGCGGCTGCACCTTCTTGTTCTTCTTCTTCTTGTTCTTCTTCCCTTTCTTAAAGGGTCGACGACCAGAAGAAGACCCTCCCACAACATTCACCGACTCCTTATGGAGCTAGTGGTCCTTCTCAAAGTTCTGCAGCAACCCCAACAAGCCGTGGTAGTTCACTGCAGGCTTTGTCATTCGAAAATGAGTAAGGAAGGGGAGGAAGGACTTAGGCAATGAATTAAGGATCGCATCCTTACCGAGCTGCTCGTGCAGGGGAAAACCTAGTTTACTTAGGTGCTCAATCATTTCGATCATGTACAGTACATGATCAGTGACTGAGGCCCCATCCCTCATCCGAGCATTGAAAATGGCACAACTAGTTTTGTGCCTTTCAACGTCGTCAAGCATGCCAAAGGAGTCGTTCAACATTTGAAGCATCTCTTGTGGCTGGACGTTCTCAAACCTACGTCTGAACTTATCATTCATTGCCGCCAGCATTATGCATCGAACGATGGTCCGATCATTGAGCCACTTCTGGTAAGTATCTCGGACCGTCCCTCTAGCATTCGGGGCTGGCTCCTCGGGTGCCGGATCCGTTACCACATAAAGGATCCGCTCATGCTCAAGGATAATTTTTAATTTTTGATACCAACTATCGAAATTAGATCCCATGAGCTTGTCATTATCTAATAATGACCGGAGTGACAGGGTAGTGGCCATAGCTGCATAAAGAAAAATCAGACCTTAATTAGTACATAAATTATTAATACTAAAGACTTGGACTTTAGTCTAAAGTTTTTTCCAATATTTTTATGAACTGGTAGCCTCAACCTCCAATTCGAAGAATTACTTTAATTTCTTAGTGGGTACTAGAATCCACACAGACTACACATGAGTCCAACTTTGGTTGGTCAACCCATGTGCATCTATGGGTAGGTTCATAACCAGTTGTTTCTCTAAACAACTTCTAGTAATCAATTTTGCCCTAGAACCTAATCAGTAGGCTTTGGCCTCCACTGAAAAGATCTGGTTAGGTCCAACCATTAACATGACTTGATTTGGTGAATCGAACCAATAAATGATCAGGCCCGACTTTGGACGGCCAATCTGACCACCATCAGAAAGACTCAAACTAAATTATCATACTATGAATGATAATTCCATTAGTCAATAAGCACCAGGCCTTTGGGCCTCCAATGATTATTAAACTAATGGACTCATTATCACTCACTTAATGGGAGGCTATGACTTAATTATCACTATAACTTAATCATTTTAGGACCTAATAATTTTTAAGAATTTTATTAAAGGATAGAAGAGAATAAATTTTCAGCCAATTTCAATCCTCCCACTGACTTCACCAAGTCAGATTAAAAAAGATTTAATTAAAGCCGGTATTAGGAGCACCTAAATCAGTCATACTGATTTACCTAATAACATGGGTGAGCCCTAATCACAAAGTGATCTAATCAAAATCTAACTCACCAGGTTGGCCAGGTAAGTGAGATCAGTGGTGGGGATAAGTCATTAACTCGTCAGAGATCGAATCAATGCGAGTAGCTCCCACTTAAGAACCACTGGTCAAACTACCAAACTTACCTTAGACACCAACCGATTCATTAGTTTTAATTTGATCAACTTAGTAAATAAGGTTCCACCGCATAGCCATGAATTAAGTCCATGTTGGTCTAGTTAAAGACATGGACCCATTCAACTATAACTATTGGAGTTGAGTCTAGAGTGTCCTTGACTTAATCTAATTCAACTTTTGATTAGATTTGATCAATTACTCTAATTTGGTCCATTTCTTTAAGCTAACCTTAGGTCTAACCCAATTATGGACCTAATCCATCTAACCCATTGACCGACAAGTTTATGCAATTGTCTTAGGTCTTAATTCATAATTTTAGACCAACTTGATAACACTTAATTCTTTTAATTAAGTATTTGGACTGATGGGTCAGGATTTGGCTTTTCGAAAATAAGTTTTAAATTTGAAAGGTTTTATTTTCTGTTCACCAAATATGTTGACTCATTTCATAAATAAATCAGCACATTTCATAAATAGCAATCCTATTGCTAATTACATAACAGAAAATAACTCAATCAAAATAAATCATGAATATTCTTTTAGATCTAATCTAACACATTCATGATAAATTTTATAATTGAACTTTTATAATTAAGTTCTTTCGCTGCTTCATCTGCATGGGATATAATTGCAGCAGCACCCCTACCACCATAGGAGACCCCATCGAATGGGAGGAGAGGGCCTTTAAACCCTACTTTTCTCCTATGATCGGATGGCCATGGCAACCAACCCAATTCGATTACTTACTACTTGGATCATGTATATCTAAATATATCAATTTTAAATTTTAAATTTTAAATTTTAAATTTTAAATTTTAAATTTTTGAATTTTAAATTTCAAACAAATTTCAAATTTCAAATTTTAAATTTTTGAATTTCAAATTTTGAATTTTAAATTTTGAATTTTAAATTTGAAATTTCAATCAAATTTTAAATTTTAAATTTCAAATTTTGAATTTTAAATTTTTGAATTTTGAATTTCAAATTTTAAAATTTAAATTTTAAATTTTGAATTTCAAACTTTTGAATTTTGAATTTCGAACAACTTTCAAAATTTAAATTTCAAATTTTAAATTTCAAAGTTTAAATTGAAACTTTTAGATTACAACTTAATCTATGCATGCAAATTCATATATCATATCTTAGAACCTGCTCTGATACCAAGTGAAGCGAAATTCAGTACAGGGGTAAAATGGTAATTTTAAAATTTTTTCAAAATTATAATTTTACAGTGGAAAATATTAATTAATTTAATTAATTAATATATATTTATCCTACACTAGGATCTAAATATGATATATAGCATGCATGCATTTAAATTTAAAATTTAAATTTGAACAGTAAACACTTTACTGTAATGTGTTCAAAACACAATACCTTTGTGCGGGTAGTAGATCGCCACAATCTGATCATCGTCGGAAGAGTCTGATCATCGTGATGTAGCCACATAGTAGGTCTGGCCTCTGCAAATCATCCACACAAGGCTCTCGATCTGATCGGCTCCTCACGGGTGCTAGCTCGTTGTAGAGCCCTTTTGACAGTTGATGCTGATCGAACTCCTTCGATCAATGTCTGTCGATTCTTTCGATGCTCTAGATTATCAGCAGACGTGCTTGAGAGGATGTTGAAGATCTTTCTAAAATTTGGTGGGCTCACGACACTCGTAGCTCACTAACTCACTTCCCGAACCCCAGGCTGAAACCCTAGGGAACACACTGAAAACCCTGCACCCAATTTTCTTTCTTTTCTTTCTTTTTCTCTCAGAAGGTTTTGGACCTTCACCTCATGCACAAGGCTTCCTCATGCCCCACTTTCTCTCTCAAAATTTTTCTTTTTTTTTTTTTTTACGCACGCCCCATCCTTCTTTTCTTTTTAAAAGAACATCGAACGTGTCTTATCCACGTGAGAGGATAAAGACAAGTGGTTACACATTTGAATTCAAATCAAATTTGAATTCAAACTAAAATCAACTCATCCCTATCCACTTATGGCATGAGAAGAGAAGGGTGTGGAGTCTTTGTGTGTGGAAAGGTTTCATGAGAAACCTTTTCTCATGTAAAATGTGGGGCGCTAAAGTGGATAATGTCATGTAGGCGCAAGAGATAAGTTATCCATTCAAATTCAAATATGCTTTGAATTTGAATGGGTAACTAATCATCTTTATCCAAATATTGGCGCACAAGAGTGGGCATGAGAAGGGCTTTGCGTGAGAAAAAATTCATGAGAAGTTTCTTTTCGTGAATTCAAATGGGCGCAGAGATTTAAGGTGGTGCAGGGATTCAAATTCAAATGGTGGTTTGATCTTAATTGAACCAACCTAATCAAAATAGGTTAAGCACAATTAGACTAAATTAAACCCAACTTAATTAGGCTTAATTAGGCTCAATAAAATCCTAATCAAATCAAGAATTGACTAAGCCTAACCCCTGATCAAATCAGGGACCAAACCATCTCGATGATTAGGTCAACTGTTAACCTAATCGGGTCAAACCCAACTGAATCTAATTCAATTGGACTTGATCCAAAAATAATTACTCAATCAAATTGAGTTAATTAGTGATCAAATCACTAATAAAATCTCTCATAAATATTGAGTCCAAATCTGATGGGCAATCGGACATCAAAATTCATCGATATGAAATTCTGATCGAAAGTCCCAAACCAGTGGGACTCTTGACCCCGGTACCCAAAATGTGTGGGACTCATGATCAAAGAATCTTGATTCTCGATCATAGAGTCTCAGAAATATAGGACTCATAGTTCACGAACATTAGGACTCTTCATCAGCCATCAGATCAGATAGGAACCTCTAATGTGTGTGACCCCGCAGGTTCGAACCTAAGCCGGTAGCACAGGAATCAATTTCTGTACTAATCGAAGTGATCATCTAGCAATAGTACCCGATGTTCGGATAGGTCGAATAGTCACAATCATAATACTCAGAACCTACGTGAATATGGTTACTGTATAATTCATCCCTTTTGACCCCTGTGTTTAGGATGACTTAGGGTTAAACTGTCAACCCTGATTAGATCATCCGAGTCATGCTCAACTCAATCAGTCCTGTGACTCCTCACTAGGACTACCCTAGCTAAGGTTTTGCTAAATTAAAATATGACTGTACACAGCTCCTGAACTGGAGTGGTCAATCCCATCTTGACACACGCACCGACAAGTCAAGTACTTGACTACACCCAGCAGCCTTCCGTCACTGAATTAGAAATTCAGGTAGTCCAGTGCTTAAGTACAGTGAGTTGCTTGCAAGTCACCATGATGGTCTCTGGTCGGAGGAACGATTATACCCATATCCCATCGGAGCAAATCTTGACAGCAGAAAAAGCTCCGGAGTCGATCACATTCAGTGCAAATGTACCCTTACATCTCACCTGTATGCCATACCAGTGTCTCCACACTCCTTGGTTAAGAGGACAACCAACCTATATGGCACACAATGACCTATGGTCGATAAACATTGTTGTCCTTGGTAACAATGTATCATTTAGTCGCAAATAGGTTTAAGGACTAAACGACAAATCCTCCTTTGTCGAGTCTAAATAGTCCTAAGAACTTCACCACAACACAGGAGTTCATTAGAAGATGATAATTTATGATGAAAAATATCAAAATAACTTTTATTTATTTATGATTTATGTACTAATACAACAAAGAGCACAACCATCAACAGGCTGACGATTGGCTTTGGGACACTATTCCCAACAGGTGGTATGTTCATGTCAAGATCTTAAGTATGATTTTCAGATTAGATCTGATACATATTTTTAGATTAAAAATATTTTAATTTATTTATTTCTGCTGCATAAGTTTTAGAAAAAATTTTAAACTACACATACGAAATTATAGTACATTTTCTAACAGTGGTATCAGAGCACAGGTTCTGATAGGAATATGAAAATCTCTCAGATCTAAAATTTAATTTGTAAAAATTAGATCTGAAGATTAGTTAGATGATCAACATTATTCTGAAATAAGATTATCCTGGCATGATCATGTTATACTGAACGGTTATCCTACAATGATGTAGAACATCAATTAATGATAGATCTGAATTTTCTGCATATTGTAATGTGATTACAGGATTATTTTAGACCTAAAATTATTTTAAATTTAAAATAAATCATGAATTATTCAGATCTGAAATTAGTTTTAGATCTGAATATATTAATTAGGGTTTAATTTGGATCTAGTATGATTGCTGAAATTTTTTTCTACATGCATGATTCAAAATTATTGTTCATATATTTGATATATGAAAGATAATTAGATCTGATTTTTAATTGATTACATATGTGATATGTTCAATTAATCACTTAGTAGCTCAGTAATCGAATTTGAATAATCACCATGGCCATCCGGTCATAAGAAGATGAAGGGATTAAAATCCCTCTCTTACCCATTCGATGAGTTTTCTCTTATGACGTATAGGGGTGCCAATTGTGATATTTTCTATGAAGATAAACAGTGAATAAAAAATTATATGTGTTACATATTTTAGATTTAAATCAGATTATGCATGTATTTTTATGTGTTTTAGATTGTTAAATATTATATATGATATATTATTTTGACACATGATCTAAAACTTAAATTCTGCAAAATTCTAGTCCAAAACTTTAGGTTTTGTTTGCATGAAACTATGAAACTGTGACTAGCATATATGTGGAGTCGACTCGATTCTCAATTGGGTCGACTCGAATGCTTGGTGAGTTGACTTATTTTGTTGGAGTCAACTCAAAATCTTGGTAGGTCAGCTCATTTACTGATGAGCCGACTCAATTGTGTAGGTTAGGTATACAAGTTTTTGTTTGTCTCAGTGTTATGCCGACTTACTATGACAAGTCGATTCATGTACCAGAATGAGTCGACTCAATTCTGTAAACAGCAAAATTGTATGAGATACAATATAAATTATTTAGATTAAAAATTATTTCGAGATCTAAACTTAAACCTATATACATAATGCACTTAATTGAGAATTAAGAATCAAAATTATAAGATCTAAAATTGTAAATTTAAGATCTAAATTTTAATGCATAAAATATGAGCTTCAGGTATGGGTTGAACAAATTAGGTTTAGATACTAAACTACAACTAGGATCATTGATTAGATCAGGTTGGAACTCTTTCTGATTTTGAGCAGTTAATCAAATCTAATCAAGAGTTGGTTGGGATTAGGTCAAAGGGGATCAAAATTGAATTTGGTTGTAGTTGGTCAAATTGATTTGCATGTGATGTAAATTGATTAAATCAAGATCGAATTTAGCTTAGCGGTTCGAGCTCGGGTCTATAGGTTAACCTAATTCATTCTAATCAACCAATTTGGTGTCTAAGGCAAGTCTTAGATAGTGGTTCTTTAATTAGTTCCATTGTCTGATCTGGCTAATTTGTTAGTGTCTAAAGAAAGCAATGGGAGGATCCCCACTCATCTTCACTTACCTAATCATTTTGGAAGATTATATTTTATATTAGGTTACTTGTTGACCCGAGTTCACCCATGCTGACTAGGTTGGTTAGACATGAAATATGCTGATCCGAACCATATTTGTCATTACATCAGATAAATGTAACTAATTAGAAGAGATCTAAACCTAAATATTTTTACTAAATATTAAGTCTATTGGTCCTTCACTATTGTAGAGATGTGGGTGCCTTTTCTAGTATTGATCGTTCTCGACTGGTTACAGTAGTTCGATTGCATCGAGAAAGCACAACCACTCTATTGACATTAAATACCCTAAGATAAAGATAGGGTTGGGTCCAATAACTGTTAGGTGAGGGACCCAATGATGGCTTTACACTCACTGGTGAACGGTGGATCGGACTTAACTAAGAAATATACCAATAACTATCAGATGAGGTCACAGGACTTAGAGATTAAGTCACTACAACATGCTTGGAGAAGCATCTGGATAAAGAGTTATCCATACATTGGTATACCTGTCACCAATAACTATTAGGTGGGTGCCGTACATCGGTGAGATTGTAGCACCCACTAGAATCACTTATTGTATTAGGATTTTCGTTTCTCCATTCGAAGAGTGTGAGAGACTCAAAAAATTAATGGGAGCCTTAGTTTGTTTTTAAAGTCCCTAAAACAAACTATAATAAGTACAATCATCTAATTAAATCTTTATCTTCTATGGTCAATTATGTTAGCTTCCAATACTCTAGCTCGAATTTTAGATATCAACCACTTAACTGAAATCAATTACATATTCTAGCTCAAAAATCTAAGAATAGTTCTTAGCTTTTAGAAATAAAGTCATGTTCTTGACCAAGTTAATCCAATACCATCAGCTTTTTTAATCCATAGTCAACGAGCTATACTTGACAAATGGTTGGACATTGACAATTAGATTAGGTGCTATAAATTAGACTCCATAGTTGATAAAATCCAATGTATGCATAAGGACATGTAGACTACCAATGACATGCTGATTCATCTACAATAGTTATGAGATGATTAGAGTTGCATATTGCATGAGATGCATGATGGGTAATTTGTCCATGATCGATGATCAAGGATATTGAAGAGCTTGAAAAGCTCGACATGATCATGCATAAGAAATTGCTAATGGATTTGATCCTGTAATCTCTGATTCATACGAATAATTTATGAAACTGTTATATGAATAAATATTATAGCACCTTAACTGAATTGATCAAAATACTGGTAATTAAAGGATCTTGAAAAGTTCAGAAGTACATACTTAGAGAATCTAAAGAACCATTTACATGCCTTTGGAAGGTATGTCTAATTGCTCAAAATTGATCTTATGGTTTTTTTCTTTCTTATTAAACTCTAGTGCATATTATGCACTTTAATATAGGGTCTAAGGAAGAAAGAGGACTGAAGGAAGGTGAAGTGACTCTTTTGAGTCGGTAATGACGCAAAAGTTGCATTATAGTTGTGGGCACCTAACCTCAGTGATTACTATTTTGGATTTAGTTCTTTATCATTTGCATGGTAATGCATTTGTGAACTTATTTGAGTAAATAGTGAATGCCATTGGGTCTGAGAGATCCAAAACCAAATAACCTAAAGTATGCAGATAGTTCTTTTAGCTAGGTCATGTATGAGAAGAAATGATTTGCCGACTGGAGAAAATAGGCCTTCGGGCTCATTGAATATTAAGTCATATCTAGTCTATAAATCATCTCTTTAAGGATTAATAATCAAGCTGTCCTTTGTGGGTCAAGGGGATAGGACCACTAAGATATTTATCCTAGTACACATACGATGTGTATAGCCCATTTGATGAGCCAAACTAAAAGATTATCACTACTTCATCACCATTATTGATGAGCTATCATGGTATAGGTATGTATCTACGTTATAAATCTAAAGATTTTGAAAGGTTCAAAGAATTCAAATGTGAAGTAGAAAAGTAAATCGAAAAAATCTTAAAGGTACTTCGATCAGATTGAGAATGCAATATCAATAAGAAATTTATCGGTTATCTAAAGAGAATGATATAGTTTCATGATAAAATTCTCCTTATACACCTCAGCTCAATGGGGTATTTGTGAGGAGCAATGACGTTGTATGAGATATGGTCTGATCCATCATAAATATCACTAATTTAATTATTATTTCTTTAGAAATAAGATTTAATTTTTAAAATTTAAATTAGATTCTCTCTAAAGTTGATTTCACCACACCATATGAGATATGACATAGTGGACAGCTTAGAGGATAGGTGTGTAAGAGCTCGTTTATGGGATATCCCAAAAAGATTTGGAATGTCACTTTTTCTTCCCAGTGGTTTACAATATGATTGTGGGCAATTATACTATTTTCTTAGAAACAGTGAGAGGATGAACTTAAAGAGAGAGTCTCTAAAGAACAATGAGTGACAGGATCTATACAACCTATTTAAGATGAGCCAGTATATGTAGTACCTCCTCCACCTCGTAGATCTAGTAGGATCTCCCATACTTTAGAAAGGTACTTGGTATTCCTACAAAGGATTAAGAGAAAATATTTCTCGAGAGAGATTGGGAACATAGGGATGATCCCAAAACCTACAACGACGTGATATGAAAAATCATGTAGTTACATGAAGGTCAGTAGGAGGGTCCCATGCTGACATCGATTATGATGTGGTTACATATAGAATTTTCTTATCAATGACCTAGGTCAAACATTCTGAAAATAAAGGTCTATAGAGATAGATCCTGAAAAGATGTTTGCTTTTTACAGACAAGAACATAAAAAAGGTGCTGAAAGGGTTCAATATTGAAACCTCCAAGAGAAATCTGTTATCCTCTTGGGCATAGGTGTATGTCATGCTATGTACTCAACCTGGTATATCTTACTGTGAAAGTCACGAATAGATATTAGTCGAATTTAGGTTGGGAGCATTGGATTGCTATGAAAAATATCCCTAAGTACTTAAGAAGCATTAAGGGATTATTCCTTATCTTTGAAGAAGGATTAGAACTAAGAGTGGGAGGATACATTGATGCTGATGGTAGAATGTCTGCATCAGCATGTATTCTTGAGTTATATTGGTTTAGTATGTTAGAAGGATTCCAGACAATCGACCAATGGAAGCTTAATATACTATAGATGTACATGATGTATTATGGTTCTTATGATAGTTGCAAAACTGGATATCATACCATTAGATGCTATGATATTATACTGCAAAGATAATAATCCATAGTCTTCACTAAGGAATCAAGATCTCATCAGAAGTCCATGCACATAAAATAGAGATATATGCAACTATCCCAAATAGAAATACATAAAAGTACAGAGAGTAGACCCCACATAAGATGTGGTGGGCTCGAGTCACTTAGCTAGCTAAACACCAAAGTCTATCTTCAGAAGATGGGCTCAGATATATGGCAGATTGGCTTTAGTGCAAGTGAGAGTTTGTTAGATGTGTGCCCGAGAAGTCAATCTTGGCTGACACATATCTTTCTCTAAAAAATATTTTATATTTGATAGGCAGTCTTTTATAATCAATCATATCATATGTGTCCATGATTTATCCTAAAAATTAACAAAGATAATTTTATATATTCTCAAGGTGTTGAAAATTTTAGATATACATCATTAGTGGTTAATTTCTAAATACTCCTGATCGAAAGATCATCATAGAGGACAGTAATCAATCCATTTAAGATCAGTGCATGGATCACCTCCTTTTAAGGTAGATGAGTCTTGAGTCTGCGGTGTGGAGACGCTAGAATGAGAGTGCAGGTGGTTGTTAGAGAATAACTTACACTGAGCGTGACCAATACGAGAAACCACTTGGATGTCTACTCACTCATCAGTGATTTTTTCGATGCTGCAGTGGTGTGACTAGTCTTTTGACCTATGATGTATTGGCTATTCATAGTGAGGCTACTTAGTTTGACTGCATATTTTTTTATTCTCTAGCCATTTGGGTCCTTGCCATGTATGTTGGCTATTGTAAGGTCAGATTCGCTGTTTGGAGTAGGATGCACCTAGATGAAATCTATCAATCTTGATAGAAAAGAAGAAGTCCTATGTGATTCGCAAGACTAAGTTTAGAAAATCTCTGATCAGAGTAAGAGTGAATACTGAAAAAGAGTTTTCACAAGATTCACAGATGAAATCGAGTCGAGCCAATCTAGCATATGACTGATGATGGGATTTGACGAGTTCTCCATGACCTCCGTCTAGTCGGGACTCACGATAGAGAGATTGTATCACACGATAACTGCACTTAGAGATTCATTTTTTTTATTCTACTAGATTGCCACTACATACTGCTACACATCACTAGTAGATCGTGAGAACTCATTAGGATCATTTTTGGATCAATGATCTTTGTTGAGGTGAGTTGGAATCATTCTAGTCCATCGAAAAGAGTTTCAATGATACTATGATGGAGATCACGGTATATCTCACTATCAGACAAAATAAAATTTGAGGGATCATACACAAAAGATGCATGACCTGATCAATTGATTGGATCATATTCAAATTATTAATCAGATTGATAGTTTAAATTTTAGAAACTACTAATTTGTAGGCATTACAGTTTTGGCAGCTATAAATTGTTAGTACAAGAACATAATTATAAATATTATAATTTATTAAGATTGATTAAATTATAGATTAAGTTTTAATTAATTTAAATTTAATTTAATTTATTTAAATTTAATTTAATTTAATACTAATTAGGTTCAATTATCCAAATCAGATTTAGATTTCAAGTTTGATTGGATCAAGCTTGACAGCCTTTCAAATTCGACTTGATTCAAACTCGATTAGAATCTGATTGAGATCAAATTTGAACCAAATGAATCATGACTTAGAGAGCTAAAGTTTTCTAAGACTCACTCTCAAATTTTTATGAAAATAAGAGGAGAGAGTGCATAACGATGCACCCCCTTTTGTTTTCATGTGCGTGAAAGAGAGGGGCACCAATAGTTGGTGCCCCACTCCATCTGAGATTCTCTTTTTTGCTGATTTTTTTATTTAAATTTAATTCAAAATAAGATCAAATCCTTATCAGATATGGCATGGGAGTTATCTTTTTGTGTGACAAAAAAATTGGGAAAAGGAGAGATGCACATTCATGTGCGTGAAAGAAATAGGGTGCCCCTCTTCTATGTGCATCTTTCCTTATTTTGTTCTCTCTTTCTATTTGATTTTGATTCAAATTAAGAAGTAGATAATGTCTAAAAGAAAAGATTTTTAGATTTTAATTTTGTGTGACAAAATTTTGGGAAGAGAAGGGGCGTGCACTATTTTCGATGGGAGTTTCCTTTCTTGCCGCACAACCTAATCTCCTCGCATCTAACCCCTCCTTTTGGATTTGAACGCCTAAGATCAAATAAGATTTGATCTATTAGGGCATTAGGAAGAGGTTGGGTGTGAGATTACAAGGAGATGTGTGACTAAAATAAAGGATGGCATGAGTTTTTTTTGGCATGAAGTAGGGATGGCTTCTTTAGGACATTGTAATTTCTTCCCAACGTCTTCCTCCTTTCTTCCTTATATCTCCATGCCTAAGATCTGATGGTGATCAAATCTAAGAGAGAAAAAGAGAGAGAAGAAGAAAAGAATAAATATTCTTCTTTCCTTTTTGGTGATCTGGTTCAGATCCCGATAGATCTGTGTGAAGGAGTTCATGCAACGATCTTCTTCTTGGAGATCTAGAAGAAGAGATATAGATCCAAGGCTAAAGAGCGAGATCTGCAAGGTGCTAGTATAGTAATGATCTCAGTGCTTCGATCAGATATCTCCATATAGATACTAGCTGAAGTTGGATGCGTGTGCGACTACGATCAAAACTCTGGACATCCGCAGGATCCAAAGGTATGAAGATCTGATCTCCAATTTTATTTCACTGATGTTTGGTTTTCTTTCCAGATTTCAGATCAAGGTGGCATGTTCATATCAAAATTTTAAGTATGATTTTTAAATCAGATCTGATATGTATTTTAAATTAAAAATATTTTAATTTATTTATTTTCACTGCATAAGTTTTAGAAAAAAAATTTAAACTACATGTATGAAATCATAGCATTTTCTAACACACAGGGTGTCCGCCCTCTACAGATAGTCCACTCAAATCTCCAATCTAATCGGCCTCCTCGAGAGTGCTACCTTGTGCGAAGACCATCTTGTTGGCTAATATAGACCCTTCCTTTAGATCTTTTGAATACTTCTAAAGGTTGAAGAAGGACACTCATGGAGAAATAAAAGGTTGTGGAAGAAGAGGTTTTAAGAAGAAGAGAAGGGAGAACTCTTTCTCTCTATTTTCTTCTCTCACAAAAATTTAGCACCATGGTAGAATCCCACAACCCTAAGTGGAGACCTTCTTTTCAATATTTCTCACACCCTTGTTCTAATTTTTTTTTTCAAAAAATCAGCTACACCCCACATCCAAAAATCTCCCTTTTATTGGAGTGCATTAGGGCTTTTGAGGAGGTTGAGGGTTATCCAACTTTTGGACACCTCCTTATTTTTAGATGTGTAAGAGAGTGCTTGGGCCAGCCTTCTTATTTTTCCATGCATTATTAGATATCACGCCCTTCCTTCTTATTTTTTCACAGTGAAAACCTTTTCTCATGGTGAGGTAAAGCCTCTTTTGTCACACAAAAGAAATCCCCTTATGGTATGGCATCAAGAATAAATTTGGATGTGGTCAAACCTACCTTGATAAGGAATAAGTTTCAAATCAAATTTGAAACTTTCCTTATCTTCTTATCCATACCTTTTGGGCATTGAGAAAGGGAGGCATCTTCAGCCTTTAGCATGATATATCTCATGCAAAAATTAGATGTGCATGGATGAGAGAAGGGGTGGCTTCATGGCATGATGTCATGGGCGACCAAGGGAGAAGTCCAACCTAGTTTGGACTCGAGGTAGTTTTCAATTTTGGACCCAAACCAAATTCAATTTGATTTGATCCAAATAAATTTATCAACTTAATCTAATTTGGCACCAAACTACTTCAATTAAATCCTAATAAAATCAAAAATTAATTAAATCTAAGTCCTGATCAAATCAGAAACTAATCTCCTTTAATGATTAGGTCATCTCATAACCTAATCGGGTCAAACATAATTGAATCTAATTCAATTAGATTTGATCCAAATCTCATCACTCAATCAAATTAAGTTAATTAGCAATCTAATTGCTAATTAATCCTCTAATAATTTATTAACCCTTAGAAAATTAATTTTTTACAACTTTTGCATAAGTTTAACCATCAATCAAATTAATAATTACACCCTTGAATGATTCTCAATAGTTAATCAGTCAGAAATTTCTTTTGAGTGTGACCCCATAAAATCAAATCTAAGCCGGTAGCACAGGAATAAATTTTTAAACTAATCAATATAATCATCTAGCAATAAGATCCGACATCCGAATAGGTCAAATGATTGCAAAGTAACATTCAAGAATGTACTGGCTATGGTTACTATATAATTCACCTCTTTGACCCTAATACTCAAGGTAACTTAGGGTTTAACTGTCAACCCTGAACTAGTCAACCATATTGTACTTCAATCTTTCCAATTCATCATATAGATTATGCAGATCCAGATTTTACTAAATTAAAATATAGTGATGTATTAACTCCTATAATCTGGAGGAGTCAATCCCATCTTGACTCATACATCGACTACCACAAATAGTTGATTGTACACAAAATTTTTTCATTACTGAATTAGAAATTCAAGTAGTTTGACTGTAGGAATTTCATAACTTTGTATAATAAAATCATAATTATCAAATCCTAACCCAAGACCTCCTTGGTGATTAACAATCATATATCTAAACATGCATGACATTATGGAAGATATGGAAGAATATTTGTTTTGCTAAATCCAAAAAAAAATTCGTAGAACTTTCACTAGGCACCCAAGCATTCGCCCTCCAATGGTGATTCACACAAAGACTGGATCAAGACACAAGCTCCTTCAAGACTTTTCTTCACTAATTTGGGCAGCACAACACTCCTCTTGTCTTTTCCTAAACACCCTCCTCCCTTGGCTTGTCTTTCTCTATCTTTCTTATCTCTTTATCTTCCTTTACTATCTTCATAAGCCTTTATCCTAAATCAGACTTGCCCTTACTATATTTGGACTTGTCCTAACAAGGGAAGGAAGAAAGAAATTGAACAATCTAGAGATGGATGTAACCAAGAAGAGAGGACTTCTGAATACCAAAACACTAGAGACTCCACGCTATTTATAATTAGCATGGAGATGCATATCAATAGGTGCCATCCAATCCACATGCCCATATTGATTTTTAGGGGTTTATCCACATCCTAAATCAATGAAAAGTCATATCTAATAAGAGTTCTTTTGCAGGTGAAACTCTCTTATCAAATACAGCATTTCATTCCTCTCTCGCACGTGCCCAATAAAAGGTGCGATAAGCGTCTATCCATTAATCAGATTAATTTTAGATTTTTACATGTGGAAACTCTTTCTTTAAATGATTAAAATCAGGAGATTATCTATTATAAGTGGCACCTAAGAGTCTTAAAGTAGAAGGAGTCTTCGCAGAGTTTTAATCAATGTTTCTAAAGAGGCTCGATGCATTATTTTTAGCGCCCTCCTCCACCACAGATCAGTGCCATATACCATCCAAGGGCCTATATTGGAGGTGCCATCTTTTTCTTTAGGCGTGGAAATTTCAGATAAAGGGGTGGCATGCATGTTTGGTTATGAGTCCATAACCACATGGACTCTTTAGTCCATATCTATCTATAACGCCAAGTCAAATCTAACCCTGTCCAACTAGGCCAAACCAAATAAGAGGAATTCAATTAGGTGCCAACATTTGGATAACCTAAATTAGATCCAAATAAATCATGAGCTTAATTAACTCAATTCTATCCAAATTAAAATTGAAATCGAAACTGATTCGATTCTAGGAGCTAGTGTTTGCAACATGTGCTAGCACATTAATTTTGCAAACTTAATCTAATCCAATTAGATCCTTGATCAGTCTCTTTTGTATGTGATCCATTGGATTCCTCATCTAGCTAGCAGTAGGTCCAAGTGTAAGTTGACCAAATTTATTTAGAACCTTTCTAATCAATTTAGGTTCGAAACAAGCTAACCTGAGTTCAGAAATTAGAATCTTATCTAATTGGTGATCGAATTAAAATTTTTAATTTGATCAAACCCATAAGTCAAGATTGATGTCTAGCAATGTATCATAACTACCCAAAAGATGTAAAATTTGATGAAGAAACTAAATATGCCTTTCAATGGTAAGTTATCGTGTAATCCAGTCCTTGTGATGAATAAGCCAAATAACCTTTATTAATGATCAATTCATACACATTTATAATTAGTACAATCATCAAATGATTGGCTTTAAGATATAATTCTCAATAATCTCTATGCCAACATCGATCTAAGATCAAGATCCAAAGAGAAAAAAAAAGAGGAAGCCCAGCATGCTTTAAGAAGTTTGAAAGAAGAAGGAGAGATCATAAACCATCTTTCCGACAAGACTATGCCAATCGACTATAAAATTTTTATAATTTTTATTTTATTTATTTATTCTTTTAAATTTTTGTTACAATTTTATTTTATTTTATTTAGTTAATTTTTTAAATTTTTATAATTAAATTTTTTTTAAATAATATAAAATTTATTTTATACTCTTTAAATTTTTATTATTTACTTTTATTATAAGTAGAAGCTAAGATCTAGATAGTAGATATTAGTACCAAATTTTAAATTTTTATTCTTTATTTTTATTGTAAGTAAAAGCTAAGATCTAGATAATAGATCTTAGTACCAAGTTTTTTTTCATATTTTTTTAATTTTTAATTTTTAATTTTTAATTATTTTTTCATAAAATTAAAATTTTTTAAAAAAAATACTGTCTTCTTTGTGGAATCAACTTGACTCATTGCTTTATATATATATATATATATATATATATATATATATATTTTATGAAGTCAGATTTAAACTGATAATCATGATGTCTTAACAACAATATCATGAGATATCAATTTTGGTGCCATTATCGGAGAAGACACAATGCTAAAGTTTTTGATTTCTTTGATTTTTTTTGTAAATATAGCTTACTAACTTTTTTTTAATTTTTTTTCAGAAAAAATAGAAAAAATCATAAAAGAGATAGAAGGTTGCCAACTTTGCTTCATGAGATCAATTCTAACCCTAGACTTCTTTATTTTTTAGCATTATTTATTTTCTTTTCAAATTAACTTAAAAATAACCCACTTAAACTTAATCAAAACTTCATGACAAGAGTAGAAACTCTAATTGCTTAAAGCATCCATCATTTAGATTTATTTATTTTTTTGGTGATTGTTGGAGATAAGATAAGCCTCTTAAGTTTATTTAGTTTCATGCATCTAATTTAGTTACATAGAATCTCTTATTTGAAATTGGTTATGCATATTCATCTCAAATCAACTTAAGAGCAATACTCATTAACAAGATAAGATAGAAATTTCATCACTTTTTCTTAGCCCAAAAATAACCAACCAGCATCCCTTATTAACTTAAGTCTCTAAATTAAAATTAATTAGACATCGACCCCTAAAGAACTCGAGCTCCATAGGACAAGTGACCCCAAAAGTTGAACTGGTCGGGCCTAGTTGATCCATTGGTGTCTAGAAAAGTGGTTCAGAGACTATGTTATGAAAAAAGATGATTATTTAATTGATTCTGTTTGCTGACCTGGCCAATTGAGTTGGTGTCTAAAAAAAGCAATGGGAGGACCCCCACCAACCTTATATTTGAAGCGAAATTAAGTGTAAGGATAAAATGGTAATTTTAAAATTTTTTTAAAATTATAATTTTACAGTAAAAAATATTAATTAATCTAATTAATTAACATGTGTTTACCCTACACTAGGATCTAAATATGATATACAGCATACATGCATTTAAATTTGAAATTCGAATTTGAACAGTAAACACTTTACTATAATGTGTTCAGAACACAATACCTTTGTGCAGGTAGTGGATCGTCACAATCTGATCATCATCGAGAGAGTCTGATCATCGTGATATAGCTACATAGCACATCTGGCCTTTGTGGATCGTCCACATGAGGCTTCCGATCTGATCGGCTCCTCACGGGTGCTAGCTCGTTGTAGAGCCCTTTCGACGGCCGATGCTGATCAAACTCCTTCGATCGATGTCTGTTGATTCTTTGGATACTTTGGATCATTAGTAGACATGCTTGAGAGGATGTTGAAGATCTTCCTAAAATTTGATGAGATCACGACACTCGTAGCTCACCTTCTCACTTCCCGAACCCCAGGCTGAAACCCTAGGGTACACTAAGAAAAACTCTGTGCCCTTTTTTCTTTCTTTTCTTTCTTTTTCTCTCGAAAGGTTTTGGACCTTCACCTCATGCAGAAAGGTTCCTCACACCCCTAACTTTCTCTCTAAAAAATTCTACGCACGCCCCACCTTTCTCCTCTTTTTAAAACAACGTCGAACGTGTCTTATCCGCGTGAGAGGATAAAGATAAGTGGTTGCACATTTGAATTCAAATCGAGTTTGAATTCAAATGCAAACCAACTCATCCCTATCCACTTATGGCATGAGAAGAGAAGGGCGTGAACTCTTTGTGCATAGAAAGGTTTCACAAGAAACCTTTTCTCATGTAAGTTATGTGGCGCACAAGATAGATAAGCATGAAGCCACAAGAGATAAGTTATCCATTCAAATTCAAACATGCTTTGAATTTGAATGGTTACCTAATCAGCTTTATCCATCCATATGGTGCACAAATGTGTGCGTGGGGAGGGCTTTGTGTGAGAAAAAATTCATGAGAAATTCTTTCTCGTGAATTCAAATGGGCGCAATGGATGTGAGGTGGCACAGGGAGTTTGGGTCAATGTGGTTTCATTATTTAAACCAACCTAATTGAACCAAATAAGTTAGGCCCAATTAGACTAATTTAAATCCAACTTAATTAGGCTTAATTAGGCTCAATAAAATCCTAATCAAATCAGAAATTGACTAAGCCCAACTCCTGATCAAATCAGGGACCAAACCATCTCGACGAAAAGGTCAACTCTTAACCTAATCGGGTCAAACCCAACTGAATCCAATTCAATTGGACTTGATCCAAAAATAATTACTCAATCAAATTGAGTTAATTAGCAATCAAATCACTAATAAAACTTCTCATAAATATTAAGTCCAAATCTGATAGGTAATCGGGTATCAAAGTCCATCAATATGAAACCTTGATCATAGAGTCCTAAACCAGTGGGACTCTTGACTCTGGTGCCCAAAATATGTGAGACTTATGATCAGAGAATTCTGATTCTCAATCACAGAGTCCCAGACACGTAGGACTCATAGTCCACAAATATTAGGACTCTTCATCAACCATCAGATCAGATAGGAACCTCTAATATGTGTGACCCTGCAGGTTCGAACCTAAGTCGGTAGCACAGGAACCAATTCCTATACTAATCGAAGTGACCATCTAATAATAGTACCCGATATCCGGATAGATGGAATAGTCATAGTCGCAACACTCAGAACCTACGTGAATATGGTTACTATATAATTCATCCATTTTGATCCGTATTTAGGATGACTCAAGATTAAACTGTCAACCCTGATTAGATCATCCGAGTCGTGCTCAACTCAAACAGTCCTGTGACTCCTCACTAGGACTACCCTGGCCAAGATTTTGCTAAATTGAAACATGACTGTACACAGCTCCTGAACTGAAGTGGTCAATCCCATCTTGACACACGCACCGACAAGTCAAGTACTTGACTACACCCAGCATCCTTCCATCACTGAATTAGAAATTCAGGTAGTCCGGTGCCTAAGTGCAGTGAGTTGCTTGCAAGTCACCGTGGCGGTCTCAGGTCGGAGGGACAGTTATACTCATATCCCATCGGAGCAAATCTTGACAGCAGAAAAAGCTCCAGAGTCGGTCACGTTCAGTACAGATGTACCCTTACATCTCACCTGTATGCCATACCAGTGTCTCCACACTCTTTGGTTTAGAGGACAACCAACCTATATGGCACATAATGACCTATGCTCGATAAACATTGTTGTCCTTGGTAATAATGTATCATTTAGTCACGAACAAGTTTAAGGACTAAACGACAAATCCTCCTTTGTCGAGTCTAAATAGTCCTAAGGACTTCACCACAACACAGGAGTTCATTAGAAGATGACAATTTGTGATGAAAAATATCAAAATAATTTTTATTTATTTATAATTTATGTACCAATACAATAAAGAGTACAACTGTCAACAGGCTGACGATCGGCTTTGGGATACTATTCCCAACAATATTTGCCTGACTAGTTGGTTAGTTTGGTTTGCACTTGAAGTGCTAGACGGTGCATTTGGAATAGTTAGGAGCTATCTAGATTTAGGATAACCTTAGGATAGAGAGTCTACTTTGTGTTAACTTGATTGCAATTAACATCTAACCACAACTAATTCTTCTCATCTATCATCTTTAGGTCTAGGATTCTCTTAGAATTCTCCTCTTTAGAACTTTTCTCTTTCTTCCTCTTCTCTTCTTCTTTCTCTCTCCCTCTTTCTTTAAAAAAACAAATTGAACCACACACATTAGTGTTTGCATTCGCACATGCACGGTAGGAGATCTCTTTTTCTGACCTAGTTGAATCTAATCTTGAAATTGAATGGCTGATCCACATTAAACCTGATATTCAAATGATTGAACCATCTAGGCAAATGAAGGAATACTTTATTTCTTCCACCTATAACCCATCGACTTGTATCCACTTACATGATATTCTTGCAAGCCATTATGAGATCAAGTTGACCACAATCCAGATGCTCCCATCTTTCTATGGGAACACCAATGAAGATCCTTATAAACATCTGGATGAGTTCTTAGAAATATATTCTATGGTGAAGATCCAGAATTTTACTGATGATGCACTTAGACTAATCCTATTTTCCTTCTCACTTAAGGACAAAGCCAAGTACTGGCTTCGCATAATAGGGAAACCAATCCGAACTTAGGCTGAAATGCAACATGAATTTCTTAAGAAATTCTATCCCATAGGTCAAACCAACACCATGAGGTGAGCCATCATTAGATTTGCTCAGCTTCTAGAAGAACAAATTCATGAGTCATGGGAGAGACTTAAGGAACTACTTAGAAAATGCCCACACCATGGTCTATCTAAGTGGCAAATTGTTCAAACTTTTTATGAGGGTTTAAAAGACTAATATAGATAGATGGTAAATGCATCTTGTAGAGGTGCATTCATGAGCAAGAGTGAGGATGAAGCCTATGCCTTAATTGAAATTTTGAGTGAAAACTTGATCAACCATACTTCATTATCTTCCTATGAAAGGTCAATTCCTCACCAAAAATGGGTAGAAATCTTTGAGATCAAACGTTCAGACTCTAGTTCTAAGGTTGACTTGAACTTGATAGCTCAAAAATTAGATAAAGTCGACCTTCTTGTCCAAAAATTAGATCAAATCCTAGCCCTAAGTCAACAATCTCCTGTATAATACACATCACCTTCTAATTATCAGAAGATTTATTCTATCTATGCTAGCCTAGCCCATCATATGGATGAATGTCCCATGACTGCATAGTTTTCATCTTTCATCCAAGAACAAGTTCAAGCTACACAAAACTACTCCAAGCTGATTAATGATCCATTCGCAGACACATATAAACTAGGTTGGAGAAACCATCCTAATGTTTCTTGGAAACCCTAACAGACTCAAGCTCAGACCCAATTTTCTCATATACAAAACTTTCAAAATAGACCCCAATATCAGAATTATGCCTATAATAGAGGTTAGTCTAGTCAACCTATCCAGTCACCATATTACAATTGGCCATCATACCCATCTCCTCAATAGACCAATCTAGCTGATGATAGATTTAATCAACTTCAATAATTGATTATGATCCAACAGTAATCCATCTTCAGGCTAGAAACATAAATAGGACAGTTAGCTAAGTCCACCATAAAGAGAGAATCGGATCAATTATCGAGCCAATCGATATCGAATCCCAAGAACAACCCACTCAATATCCACCAACCATCTGGACCTAGTCATCAATCCAAGTAGTAGGATTCTTAAGAATCTATATTAAGACTATGTGAGAGAGGTTAGTACTGATGCTAGCTAAAATATGAACTTAAAAGAGCAAGTTAGTACTGAGACTAACTATATAGAAGAACCTAAGCCCGAAACTGATACTGATGTTGGTTCCAATCTGAGTGAGATAGATAAAGAGAAGAAGAGAGCAGATGAGTTATCCGAGATATATATATCTAGTCTTGTTTCCTTCAACCCTAGAAGTCGGTTCTTTCTGCAAAATGCAAGGAGCACGCAATGAATCAAGTGACACCCTTCTGGTACCCATTGCATCAAACTGGACTCCTAACTCAAAAACTTAATTTATTAGTATTTTAGAAGAATAAATTGGAGAAATTTTCAACAAACAAAGATCTGTGAATGGGTTTATAAATTATCTTTTAAAAATGAGAAAGATAAAACTGACTAAGAATGGGGTCATGAATTACTTTCTGAAGATTGACAATAAAATATTGAAATTTATAATAAAGGGATCATAAGCCATCTTCCTGAGATTGGCAATCCAAAATTATTAAAATTTGTCAATCCAATATTCGACACTTGATAGAGAGAATTAGCATAGTCTAACTGAAGACTTTAAACTTAGCACTCCTGAGAGGCAACCCCAATCCGTGTATTTTACTTTTATTTTTCTTTTTAGTTTATTTAGGAATCTGACTCATGTCTGGCTGAAGATAATAAACTTAATACTTATTATGAGATAACCCAATTTTTACATTTGAATCTCTTTTATATTTTTAGCTTACTTTCATTTAAAATTTAGGATTTAGTTAAAGGGAGAATCAATTTTGAAAGACTTCGAGTGGAATCATGAAGATCAGGTCGAACCAAGTACACACCTAGGTTAGATGACATCTCTCCTTTTTTTTCCTCTTTGTCTATGATACTTTATTTTTTCTACTCCATTGAGGGCAATATCGATTAAGTTAGAGGAGAGAAGAATAATAAAAAAAAATTAAATCCTTGAATAAATTAGTATTTAGCATTTAGGTACCCAATTACACTTAAGAATTGAGTTGAATCAAGTATTTTTTTTAAAAGTAAATTGATGCACAGCTCAAAAAATTTGTAAGATACTAAGAAATCAAGTATTAAAAAAATCTAATGAATAGTTAAGTTTAGAATATAAATATTTTTTTCTTGAGAATTTCTAATTTTGTTTACCAGCATCAATGAACAGTTTACTTTCTATGGGCTTGTATAAAATAACTGTTGGAGCACGATCCTGGCTCCTCTCACGGACCTTGGGTGCAGCGGAACCAGCAACGAACAGATCTGGAGACTCCTGGACTCGATCTAAGGTCCTTGACGAAATCAGTCTGGTTGCTGTCTTCTTCGTCAGCCTTTCGTTCCAGATGAAGAACGTCTCTGAAATCACCTCTAAAAAATTTAAGATCTGGTACCCAACTAGATCAGGCCTGGACCGAGGTCTTTCAATTTGTAGATCTTGAATTGAGGTATTCTAGATAGGAAAGAAGGTAGATGGAGACAGACCTTATAGATCTGTCCTGCTGCAGCCTTTCTTATAGATCTGTTGATGGAGATCTCATCCGCACCTCAAATGACCTCAGATCAACTCTAGATCTGAGAGAAACTTGTATCAACCTCTTCTCAAGGGATTCCAGGTCCTGGACCTGATGCTTGGGTGGCTGTAAGAGAGAAGGGGAGCAATCTGGTTGGCGGCTGCAAGGGGGAAGGGGCTAGTGCCTCCTTGCTTTTCCTTCCTTTTTGGGACCTGGTGGCAAGAAACCCTAGGGTTTCTTGCTCCTGAGGCATGGAGAATTGCTGGAGAGAGAGGGAGAAGAGAGAGAGAAACTTGAGAGAAAGAGTTCTATATTTTTTTGGCTTTTTCAAACCTATACACAGTACATGTATATATAAACACAGGGTCAAGTGACCCAAACCCAAAACTCCCTTGACCAACTCTATGGGAGATTAGGTTAACCCAAGCCCATATACACCCATGACTCGACCTAATCTCACCTATCCTGGGCCCAGACCTAGCTCATAAAGAGTTGGTACCTTGAGACCTACATAACCTAAACCTCAAGAACCCGAAAGGCCCACAGCCTTTCAACCTAGGGCCCAACTAGCCCTAGAGCCTCCATGAAGCCCTCATGAATGATGGACCTTGGCCTTAGCCTTGGTCCCCTGGGCCTTGGGCACACCACTTGGATCACAACAATCTCCACCTTGGTGTCCCAAGGCCTCAACCAGCTCCACTCTGTCCATCAGCTGCATCAGCTCAACACATCTCTGAAAGCTGTCCCGTGGAAGTACCTTTGTAAGTGCATCAGCTGGGTTCTCCTTGGTGTGTACCTTTACCAGCTCCACCTCGCCATCCTCCACAAGCTCCCTGATCCGATGATACCGAATGTCGATGTGCTTTGTCCTTGCATGATAGACTGAGTTCTGTGCTAATAAAAGTGCACTCTGGCTGTCACAGTGCACTCTAATGGCCTCCTGATTAAGGCCCATCTCCGTCAACAAATCCTTCAGCCAAATTACCTCCTTAGCTACTTCTGTCAGCCTGATGTACTCTACCTCTGTAGTGGATAGGGCCGTGCTAGGCTGCAGACTCGATCTCCAAGAAATAGGACCTTCATACAGGCTAAAGATGAAGCCTGTCGTAGACCTCCGGGTATCCACATCTCCACCGAAGTCTGCATCTACATAACTGCCAATCAGCCCCTGAGCCTCTCTGGACATGTCAGAGTATCCCACTATACCTCCTCGCTGTCCATAGCAGATGCCAACTCCAACTGAACCCGTCAGGTATCTGAATATCCACTTCAGAGCTCTCCAGTGCTCCCTGCCAGGCTGCGCCATGAACCTGCTAACCTAATTCACTGCATGAGCGATGTCTGGCCTACAACAGACCATCACGTACATCAAGCTCCCAACTCCTGAAGCATAAGGAACCCTCTCCATCTTCTGAGCCTCCACCTCAGTCTGTGGCACCATGGTCTTCGAGAGTCTGAAGTGACCGGCAAGTGACAGCTCCGCCGGCTTTGCTCCCTTCATCCCGAACCTCTCTAAGACCTTCTGTATGTAGCCCCCCTGAGATAGATGCAGCACCCTCTGGGCTCAGTCTCTGAAAATCTCCATGCCTAGGATCTTCCTTGCAGGGCCCAAATCCTTCATCTCAAACTCCCGAAATAAGGATGCCTTCAGATCCTGCACAACCTTCCTACTCTTGCATGCTATAAGCATGTCATCCACATACAAGAGTAAGAACACCCTAGAACCATCCTCAAGAGACTGAACATAAACACAGGGATCAAACTCACACCTGAAAAGTCCAATGCTACACACATAGGAGTCGAACCGCTTGTACCATTGCCTCGACGACTGCTTCAGCCCATACAGCGACTTCTGCAACAGACAAACCTTTCCCTCTGATCCTGGATCCCTGAAATCGGGTGGCTGCTCCATGTAAATCCTCTCCTCCAAATGCCCATGGAGGAACACCGTCTTGACATCCATCTGCTCCAGCTCTAAATCCTGAGCTGCTACAATGCTCAGCAATACTCTGATGGAAGTATGTCTGACGACGAGAGAGAAGACCTCACTGAAGTCGATGCCTTCCTTCTGGGAGTATCCCTTGGCCACTAACCTCACCTTGAATCTGATACCTCCCTGCTCTGAAGGCCCTTCCTTGCGACTGTAGACCCATTTGCAGCCAATGGGCCTCTTCCCCTATGGCAACTGCACCAATCGCCACGTCTGGTTCTGGTGGAGAGACTGCATCTCCTCAGACATCGCTTGGACCCATCGCTCTCTGTCCTGGCTCTCAATAGCCTCCTGATATGTATATGGGTCTCCATTCGCTGTCACCAGGGCATATGAAAGCATCTCCTCAAAGCCATATCGGTCTGGTTGCCTGATGGTCCTCTTGGACTTGTGTAGGGCAACATCGATATCAGTCCTCGGTCCAGCTCGCTCCTGCTGGACCTCTCCACCTCGATCATCCATCCGAGTCCTCTCCACCTATGGAGACACCTTAGGTGGGTGCTCCACCTGAATGTCATGTCCTCCAGTAGTACCTGCAAGTGGCAAAATCAAAGAGGTTAGCTGTCCAGCAGTGCCCTGCTGGACCTCCTCCTGCTCCTGCTGCTCCTCCATGCCTGCTCGCCTCCGTAGGACTGACTCTCATCAAAAGTCACATCCCGACTAATGATGACCTTCTTTTCCAAGGGATCCCACAGCCTGTATCCCTTGACTCCTCGCGGATAGCCTAGAAACACCGCCTTGCGTGATCTGGCATCTAGCTTGCTCCGCTCACTAGCTCCAATGTGCACATAGGCCGTGCACCCAAATACCCGTAGATGGCCTAGCCCAACTATCCTCCCAGACCACACCTCCTCTGGAAGCCTGCCATCCAACCTAGTGTGAGGTGATCGTTTGACCAAGTAACCCGCTGCGTCTACTGTGTCAACCCAGAACTCCTTTGGAAGCCCTGCCTGCAGCCTCATGCATCGTGCCTTTTCCAGAAGTGTTCTGTTCATCCTCTCAGCCACCCCATTCTACTGTGGAGTCCCTTAACTGAGAAGTGTCTCCTGATCCCACACTCCTCACAGTAATCCTGAAACTCTCTACTGGTGTACTCCTCGCCATTGTCTAACCTCAGACACTTCACGCTCCTCCCCTGCTCCTTCTCCACCTCAGCTCTCCAGATCTTGAACTTGGTGAAGATCTCTGACTTCTCTCTCATGAAGTAAATCCAGAGTTTCCTTGAGAAATCATCAATCAGGGTCATGAAGTATCTGGCCCCATTCCTAGCTAAAACTGGGCTGGTCCCCACACATCCGTGGGTACTAACTCCAGAGGGGCTGCACTGCGGGCTGTACTAATATTGAACTGAACTCTCCTCTGCTTTTCCATCTGGTAAGGCTCACAAATCTCCCTATAGCACCATCCTCCAGATCAGAGATGAGTCCTCTCCTGCTCAACTCCCTCAGCCCTCTATCACCCATATGGCCTAGGCGGTAGTGCTACATCCTGTAAGTCCCCTGCTGGTCCTGTGCTGCAGCTGTTGCATCAGACTCTTCGGTCACCACAGATCCCTCCATGCGATAGAGGTTATTATCCAACCTCCTGCCTCTCATCACCACCATAGCTCCATTGGAGATGTTCAGTACTCCGCTTCTAGCCCTCTGCTAAGCTGTATCCACTGCGCTCCAAGTAGCCTAGTGACACCAGATTCTTTTCCAGCTCCGAGATGTACTTTACATTTGTCAATGTCCTCACAATCCCATCAAACATCCTCACCCTGACTGTCCTATCCCAGCCACCTTGCAAGGATGATTGTCGCCTAGAGTCATGATCCCTCATCTGTCTTGGTGTATGTTGCAAACCAAGACCTGTGTGGTGTGTAGTGATGTGAGCACGCAAGTCTAGTGTCCACTCCTCTGTAAATACCTGTGACCATCTGATACCACAAGTAGATCATCCTCCACCTGCTGCCCAGCAACTGCACTCACTGATTCTGAGCCACTTCTTTCTCCCTTCTTGCTCTTCCATAGTGGACATTCTCGCTTGAAGTGCCCGAACTCTTTGCACTTGAAGCATTTCACCTCTTTCTTTCCGTTCCTGGACTTGGACCACCCCCTGGACTTCCTTCTGCCTCTGCCTCTACCTGTCCTCTCCCCTACTGCCAAACTCCCCTGGGGAACCCGATCTCTGGTCAACTTTTCCCTCTGCTCATTAGACCTCAGCACCGAGACCATGTCCTCATATTCCAGAGTCTCTTTGCTGTAGAGAAGTGTAGTCACCAAAGAGTCATATGATCCTGGTAGTGAACACAAAAGCAACAGGGACTTGTCCTCCTCATCCAGCTTCACCCCGATATTCATCAACTCCGTGCACAACTGGTCGAACCTCTGAATATGGCCAATCACATCAGATCCCTCCTGCATCTGAAGACTGTACAACCTCTTCTTCAGTATTAGCTTGTTGCACATATTCTTCCCATATACATGGTATGCAACTTCGACCAAAGGCCCTTCGGGGTCTTTTCTTCCAGCATCGAATACAACGCCGCATCCGCCAAACATCCTTTGATCACGAGCATGTTTCTTCTCCAACGATGCCCACTGTCTATCTATCATTCCCTCAGGCTTCTCATCCAAAGCCTGATCCAGATCTGCTTGCACCAGAAGATCCTCCACCCGAATTTTTCAATAGAAAAAATTTTCTTGCCATCAAACTTCTCAACATCGACCTTCATATTACTGCCCATGACTGGATCCAAGCCAAACAAGTAATATAAAATCAAGAAGTGTAGAATATACCTTGATGGTACCTTGCTGAAAATTTTCAGCACTTGGGATCTTCAACTTTCGTGCTTGGAAACTGCTTCCTCACCACCGTGGCTCTGATACCAACTATTGGAGCACGATCATGGCTCCTCCCATGGACCTTAGGTACAGCAAAACTAGCAACGAACAGATCTGGAGACTCCTGGACTCGATCTAAGGCCCTTGACAAAATCAGCCTGGTTGCTGTCTTCTTCGTCAGCCTTTCGTTCAGATGAAGAACGTCTCTGAAATCACCTCTAAAAAATCCAAGATCTAGTACCCAACCAGATCAGGCCTGGACGAGGTCTTTCAATTCATAGATCTTGAATCGGGGTATTCTAGATAGGGAAGAAGGTAGATGGAGACAGACCTTATAGATCTGTCCTGCTGCAGCCTTTCTTGTAGATCTGTTGATGGAGATCTCATCCGTACCTCAAATGACCTCTGATCAACTCTAGATCTGAGATGAACTTGTATCAACCTCTTCTCAAGGGATTCTAGTCCTGAACTTGATGCTTGGGTGGCTGCAAGAGAGGAGGGGAGCAATCTAGTTGGCAGCTGCAAGGGGGAAGGGGCTAGGCCTCCTTGCTTTTCCTTCCTTTTTGGGACCTAGCGGCAAGAAACCCTAGGGTTTCTTGCTCCTGAGGCATGAAAATTGTTGGAGAGAGAGGGAGAAGAGAGAGAGATTGGGAGAAAGAGTTCTATATTTTCTTGGCTTTTTAAACCTATACACAGTAATGTATATATAAACACAGGATCAAGTGACCCAAACCCAAAACTCCCTTGACCAACTCTATGGGAGATTAGGTTAACCCAAGCCTATGTACATCCATGACTCGATCTAATCTCATCTATCCTGGGCTCAGACCTGACCCATAAAGAGTTGGTCTCTTGAGACCCACATAACCTAGACCTCAAGAACCGAAAGGCCCATGGCCTTTCAACCTAAGACCCAACTAGCCCTAGAGCCTCCATGAAGCCCTCATGAATGATGGACCTTGGCCTTAGCCTTGGTCCCCTGGCTTTGGGCACACCACCTGGATCACAATAATAACTATATATTTTTTTATTAAAAAAAAGAAGAAAAAAAATTCAAAAACTTTATGCTAAGTAATCGGGCCTTTTTGCCTAAGCAAGCATTGAGTTTTGTATCAAATATATGAAGGAAAAGAAGCTCTATTATAAAGTTAGTTTTAACTCGCAACCTGTTTGATTTGAGTAAGTAAGTTTGAGAGATATTTTGTATCTAGTACCCTAAAGTCATTTGGTTCGAGAGTCATTGGCTGAAAACTCACTCCATGGGTCAGACAAAAAGCTTAAGGGGTTAAGATACTCAATAGCAGTACAACATTAAAAAAAAAAAAAATAAAGTCTAAATAGTGATCTCCCATCGAGTAGCAGACCCTCTCACCTAAAAAAGCATTATGGCTCACATCAAAAAGTGGACAATGTGAAGATATTTTTATAATAAATGAAGGATGGAAGTTACAATACACTTGCCCATATGAAGATTAATGATTTGGAGATAAAGCTAGGAGAATTTAGAAAAAGTTCAGAAAAGGTCTAGTATTCTTGCTTAACTTCTATATTGACTAGTATTAATACTATAATGACATACCTCACTCACGCTCTACTGAATATCAATGATCTTTTTGAAAATTATCTGATGAAATTTGAAACTCTTAAGTTAAATGATATTTAACTCTAAATCTTTTCTTTACTTGAGGACAAGCAAAATTTAAGTTAGAACGTATGATCAGTACATTAAATATGACATAAAAATATTAAAATATTTGATATTTAATTTTTATTATTTTATATTTGATACTTGTTATGCTTTTTTTCATAAATTATTAGTCATAAAGATTTTATCACATCAAGCCCAATTAAGCCCAAATCCAAGCTCAATTTCATCACGTACATAGCAAGAAACATTGGATATGGAGAACAAGCTAAGAAGTCCAAAATTAGCCCAAACATCAATTAAAAACTAGCCCAAAACTAATTTTTAAAGCAGCCGTGCAATGTGGACTGATCGGTTGGTGTTGGCATTTGATGTCGGGGCATGGATAGATATTTCAAAAAAAAAAAATTTAAATAATACAGTGAAATAGAAGATTAAAATATTTTTTTAATCTACATCATGCATGCATAAAATATAGAACACTAGGATTTACTTCATTTGCTGAAATTGAACACATACTGAATTTTATGCTGAAATTGAATATGTAATCAAATCACAAATCTGTTTCATAAATTCTTTATTCAAATTTAGATCTAGAAGAGAGTAGATTCTTCTTAGACGCATAAGTGCCTGGCCTTTATGGGTATCCACTCAGATCAACCTGGAACAGCCCTCTTGTTGAAAATTATATCCTAAAACTAATCGTATGACGATTGAGTTCATCTTTATATATGAATTATTGATAAATGAATAATAGTTATTCAAGTATTTTTCATCACAAAGTTATATGTTCTTTAACTCTTATGTTGTGATGAAGTCCTTAGAACTATATTAGCGTACGATAAATAGAGGATTTATCGTATAGTTCTTAAATATATTCGCGATCAAATAATAGTCATTATAAGACGATGACATTTATCGAGTGGATGTCGTTGTATACCATATGGATTGGTTATCCTCTTAACCAAAGAGTGCGGTAACACTAGTATAGTATATAAGTAAGATGTAGGAGTACATCATCACTGAATAGATGACTCATCTGCTGAGTATTCTACTGTCAAGAGCTGCTCATGAAGCACATAGGTATAAATATCCTTCAGACTTGAGATCACTATAGTGACTTACAAGCAACTCACTGTGCTTTGATGTCAGACTATCTGATTTTTAATGCAGTGATGGAAGGTTGCTGGGTACAGTCAAGTACTTCGAAGTCTGTGTGTGGATCAAGATAGAATTGACCCCTCTGAATTATTAAAGTTAATGTATCACTATATTTTAATTTAGTAAAGTCTTGGCTAGAAAAATTTATGAGATGGATTTGAAAGGTTGAAATACAATATGGATGAAGCAATCTCGATTGACAGTTAATCTGAAACCATCCTAGAGCATTCGGAGTTAAAAGGATGAATTATGCGATAACCATGTGTATAGGTTCTGAAATATTTTTTTATGATAATTTGACCTATCTGGATGTCGAAAGTATTGCTAGATGGTATCTCGATTAGTACAGAAATCGATTCCTGTGCTACCGTTTAGTGTTTGAACCTATGAAGTCACACACATAAGTCAAACACCATAGAAAAGTATTAGCCTATGTTTATGTATCCAATTTGGAAGTACTTGACTTGATTGAATATATAAGCTAACTTAATTGAAAAATAAGTTATGGGTCAAATAAGATTGAAGAGTTGACTATGTCTAGCTAGCACTACACATGAGGTTTAGGTTTGATCCCAGAGATAAACTATTTCTGATCTATGATCCATGGAGCATATGAAAGATTGGATATAAGTGCTAATTAATTTTAGATTAAATCTAAATTAATTATACTTAATTGGATCCAAAGTCTAAGTTAGACTTGGTATAAAAGTCTTACAGAGTTTGAGATTAATAGCCAATTATTGATCAACTTCGAATTGGATTCGAATCAGACCCATTTTGGATGAGATATGAGAAATTCTTCTTGCACTGGGAATCTTCTTTCTTATGGGCCAACCAACACCTGGAAGCTTTCTCATTGTGGGTGTCCCATGTGGGTGAGGGATTGGGTGCAATATGGTTATCATATGTGATGGCAATATTATCTCATGTAGGAGTCCTTCTTTTATGAGTATTAGACTGATTCAAAGTATGTTTGAGTTAGGAGTCCTATACTTATTGGATCATGAGATTCATCTATAAATAGAGAGGGTCTCTACCTATGGATGTATAGCAAATAAATCAGATTGAGAGAAGAGAGAAAAAGAGAGAGAGAGGCCTTCCTTCTTCTCCTTGGCCTCTCCCCTTTGGTGCCGCCCCTTCTCCCTTGGCATGGGCCCTCCTTGGGCATCTCACTTGCTGGTGTGACGTGTCACACCAGCATATCTCCTCCCTCATTTGATTCGGTTGCAAAGATTAGAATTCATCCCGCTTTCCTACAGCATCTGACGTGTATGTGAAATAAAGGGTCTACACATCCAAACCTTCATGAAGGATTGTTTTAGATTTTTAGACATTTGATCTCTGGTTCTACTACTAATTAGATAAGAATTTGATCTTTATTCATGTAGATTAATAAAAAAACTTTTAGATACAATCTGGGCTATCTGAAGAAAAATAGTTTCCTTCCCTTCAATTGGTATCAGAGCAGGCCTTTAATTCATGCATGCGTAGCTAAATTTTTTTCGATTAATTACATATGGTATATAATTAAAATTTAATATTAAATATTAAATCTAATTTAAATCTATTTATAAAAAATTTTGATCTGATTTTGATTGGATTAGATGAGCCTAATCAATTGTTGATTAAGGTTGTTAAAAGCTTGTTATAACAGAATTTTGCTGTTGCTAAATTTTTGATGGAACAACAACGTGAATTAAAATTTATTTTAAATATATTTTAATAAAATTTTAATATTATTATTTTTATAAAAAAGTAAGATTTATTTCATATTTGAATTGGATCTGTTTCGATAGATTTTTAAATCTGAATCCTATCGAAATTCAGTGCTACACGAAAATAGATTTTATCAGAAATTCAATCCTTATGCATTCATGTTTGCATCTAATTAATTTTCTATATGATATCAAATCTAAAATTAATATTTTATAATCAGTATAAGATATGTTTTAGATCTGATATGATGTATATGATACATCGAATCTAATTGGATTAGATGAAGAACATGATTGATAAGATTAAGGACATATTCATGACATAAAATAGTTTTATCAATAATTGCATATTGATGTGATTACATATAAAATTAGATTTTAGATCTTAGTAGCCTAGTACTCGAATTGATGAGATCATCAGGCTGTCCGATCATAGGAGATTGAAGAGATTAATCTCTCTTTTGCCTATTCAATGGGTTCTCTTATGAATGTAGGGATATCATTGTGATCCGATTTCATGAAGAAGAAAAGCGAATAGATTTTTATGTATTATTTTGATCATAAATATATTTATATTAGATCTAAAGTAATTTATGATTCATTACAATAAGATAAAATTCAGATATAAAATTACTTTAAATCTAAATAGCATGTTATATAAGATGTAATCGGTATTGATCTAAAAATTATCATAATGCATGAGATGTATGTATGAAGTTAAGATCATACCTATGTATGTTTAATTATTAAATATATTATAAAAATTTATTTTTATGAATTGAAATATATGATATGCTTCATCTGAAATTTGATAGAATAGTTCTACAAACTGAAACACACGTTTCACATACTTAACTTTGAATTAAGCTTTGAATGACTACATTTGAGAATTGAAGATCATTAAGATACCATATAAATTGATGGGCAATGGGTTAGCTTGAATCAGTCCTTCTAATGGGTTAGATCTAGAGTTAGAAATATATATGGATCAAGTAAGAAATTGATTAAATCTAATCACACTATAAAATTTGAGTCTTTCACATATTTAAAAATTGAAATATCACGAAAACATAAATTATTTGATGATGTTATGAAACATGCTGATGAGATGGATATATACGATTTTGGATAAGCATCATAGATTGTAATATCTTTGCACGATGTTTGAGGCTAAAACATCGCATTTTAGCCTAATTTTCCTCATCTTTGCTATTTTTTTTTAATCAGGTTTTTTTGGGTTTTTTTTGCCTGCTGTTTACCCCTGCCTCAAAACAAACCCATGCGCCTCTCTTCCCCATGCCCTAAAATAAACCCTCGCGATCCCAGACGCCATCACCTCTCTTCTCCAGATGCCACCGCCTCTTACCCTCGCAACGCAAGCCTGCCATTGGCCTCCTCTCATGGACTGTCATTCGCCAACCCCACCGTTCGCCACCACACCACCACTGTTCTCTCGACGCCACCACCTCTCACCCTCACAACGCACGTCGCGGCCGTTCGCCTTCTCTCACGGACTGCCATTCGCCACCACCATCGTTCGCAACCTCTCATGGACCGCCATGCGCCTCCTCTCACCGGCCTCCATTCGTCTCCTCTCACCCACACCACCAGCCTCCATTTACCCGAGCCCAAACTAGGATTGGGGTTCGCTTCCCACCAACCGGTGGGAGGTTCAGTCCTGAGGACTTTTGGGAGCCACCGCATGGCCGTGGCCTGGGCACCCAGCACGACTTCTGGGCTTCCCTCAGGCTTGATGGCCCTTGGGTTCCCTCGGAAGGGGCACCATCCTCACTGAAGAGGAAATTTAGGGAAGAGGATGACTTCGCATGGCACCGGTAGCATGTGTTGCATTATGGAAACGCCAATGCCAACCCTAGTAGGTTCCATTCGGGATCTGGTCGAGATCGGCCAGACTACTTGCGCAGGACTGGCAGCCCACTGCGTCAAGATTATCATGATGATCTAAGGTCACCGAAGCAGATAAAGCTAGGAGGGGAAGGCTATCAGGACTTGCCCTCGAGGAGGACTCTGCCTGATGATGTGCCTGCTGCGGCCTTGGATATGGATCCACTTGCTTTGAAGGAAGCGTTCCTCAGGATCTCAAAGACAATCAATGAGAGTTTTACCCAGTGGAAGAATTATTTGTAGGATGGAAAAAATGGGCTTTTGCAGTGCATTGTTTGTGGCAGGTTTGATTAAATTAGAAAGCTTTAATTATTTAGTTCCATTGAATAGCTAATGCAATTACTATGGCATGTTTTTGATGGATTTATATTTTTGCCTTAATGTTTCGCAAGCTTTTCTTTAAGGTTAATTAGAGCTCACGTATAAGTTTATGTTTATTTGGTTATGGTCTATATTTTTTTTTCTATTTTATGTTTGATGATTGTATTGGGACAAGCTCTTCTCTTGTTCTCTTGATTACAGATGCAAGAAACTCAATGCATTTCTGTTTGTTATGTGTTGCTGCAATAGGTTCATGAGATTAGTTCCTGTGTTTGGTTATATATTGAATCATTATTTTTTTGTGATTACAATCTTCCAGAGAGAATCTTAATGCCTTTATATTTGTTTTATGTTGTTGCATTGTTCTTTAGTTCCTGTGCTATGATTTATTATTTTTGCTTTTTTTTTTTTAAATACGTGGTACAATGCGGATGTTAACAACTATGAGGGCTTGGTTTTGTTAGAACAGATGCAGTGGCTGCCTAAGGGCTTTTGGCCTGCCAGTCGCTGGAGCTAATACTACTCTGAAATATTTTTTCCCTTTTGTTCAATTTAATGTGATAATCTTTTAAATTTTGTACCATCTGTCCGAAAAACTGTCAGTGCAAGATGATTAATGTTTCTGATTTTAGTGGTGTTGATTTTTGTGGTGCCTTTGGGAGGATGCAAATGATGACAAACCCTCAGACTTGTTTCTTGAAACATTTGCAGTGGCCACCTGAGAACTTTCACCTCGGCTTGAGAGCTTGTGCTGCTGAAACGTTCCATCCCTGGATATGTAATGGAATTTCTGTATAAAGAATTAGCTTTTGTTTGTTGTAGCTGTCCTAGATTGTTTTTGTATATTTTGCTGATTGTTTGGATGCCTATGCTTAAATATATGTTCATGTAGAGTTGCCTGCAAATTTTAGTTGAGTTAGTGGTTGCTTTTGAATTGACATTTTCTCGTCCATGAGTATTAATTAAAAATAAATCAACAAGTGACTGCAAGTTCATGGTTTCCTTGGAAGAGCTGGCTGAGAGGTTCACTGTTGTTTCCTTGGATATTTGAAATCAGCCAGCAGTAGCTCCTGGAATTCATCTCCAGAAAGCTCATTAAATTTCATTAATTTTATGATCGGTTGTGTACTAATCTTGATGCTTACATTTATGTCTATATGTTACAACTTGATCTTTGCATCTGATTCAGTTAGATGATGATACCAAGTCTATGAACGCTAACCTGTTTCTCATGACATCCGATTCTGTCAATGTTAATGGTTGTTATCTGAAAGATTAATTTGATACTGACAACTTCGGGACTACATGTCTGCCCCTCTGGCTTTCTCATTTTTAGCCTTAGGGATGAACCAGTCCCTTACATCTATTCTCCCTTGCGCTTCACCATGTCAGCCATTTTTTCTCTGGTTTTTGCTGACAAAATTTTGGGGGATATATGATTGATTTATGATGCTTTCCGTTGGTTTGCTGCATGAGTTACGTGCTTTTTTTTTTGAAAAAAAAAATCATTTGGCAGTTCATTTTGACGTTTTTATACAACATGTTATTCTTAAAGTTGAGCATTAGGGCCTTTTTGTTGTAATGTGAATGCCATATTTTCATTCTCATTAACAGTTTTTGTAAGACAATTCATGCTTCTTTTCTTTGAACGAATCTTGTTTCAAGGTGTGGCTGAGTAAATAGTGTTTACCAACCTGAGCTTCTAATGGCCTTAGTAGATTGAATCCAATGGAAATTTGCCTCAGCTAGTGATCAAGTATAAATTGCATAGATTATTCTTTTGTCAGTTTTTCTGTTATTGAATAATTTGTGATATTTTTTTCTTTAAATTTGATGCTGCAGGATCACCGTTCCATTAGGCATGTTTTCCATTGTCATTGATACCTTGTGATTGATTATGAGGATAGGTATCTTTAGGAATCTTCTTGTGCATCTTTCTACAGGTTACTAGAGATTTGGTTTTTAGAGTCTAGCAAGGTTTCCTTGATCATGTAAGATGGTTTGGATTTTGGTTTCAACTTTTCTGCTTGCGATATTAGCAGTATAGAATGGATCATTTCTTTTCATTAATTATTTCTTGTTTTTGTGTTTTGGTGATGCCTGTTGTTGATTCTGTTTAGCATTGTTTTATTTATTATGTAACGATAATATTGCATTGTGAATGTGTAACACAATAAAGAGTGTGGGTGATGGTCGTGTCAGTGCTTTTCATCCGGTTCTCTTTTGCACAAAATTTTCTCGTTACATAAATATTCATCATTAATGAGAATAAAAATGGATGATTGTTGCTTGATTGTAGACATCCTCATTCCATGACGTTGGTGATTATATGCCTATTTGTGTTCAATATCACCTAAATATTTTTAAATTAATATTCTTATTGTTGCTTGGTCATCTTGTAGGATGCATGAGCATGAGTGATGAAGGAAAAGATCGTACTAGAGGAGTTGGAAAAGTAGTTAAAGCAGTCACAAAGCATAACTAAGAGATGAAGAATGAGATTGTAGACATTAAGGTGCAGATGGAGCTTTAAAAAGAAAATAGAGCTTTAAAATACACATATGAAGCATCAACAAAGGATTTTGAAAGCTCTATATGCATCACAAAATATCTCTTTATCAAATTTATGACGTAAGTTATTTCAGTTGTTTCTTTAATGCGTCTCTAAATCTTTTTTGTAAGTATAATAGAATAATGTATGCATTTTGTTAGTGTAATATACAGGCACTTACTTGATTCTATTTTTCTTTTTGCAGAGATCCCATGACTCAAGGACTTATGAAGATGTGATTTTGAGGACATGCATGGCAGAAAGGCTTATGCGCTTTGGGTCGTTGACTTATGAACTCATTTGTTTTATTATAGATAATTGGATAATAAGTTTGTTTGCTTGTGGTTAGAAGCAAATTGGTAGCTTAGATAAAAACTTATTTATTTTTTGGTAGAGACATGGTCTCTTGGTGTTTTTAGTTGGAGACGTCATCTCTTTGGATGAAAATAATTTAATTTTTGGATTATAAACTTTGTGCATGGATACATCTTGATTATGAATTGCATATGAGTTCATACTTTAGTTGTTGAATGATTCATTGACTGAAAATGGATGATTTACTTGATATTTGAATATATATCATAAAATATAATATTTTATGGAGGTTATAATTGAACTGTCAATGAAGCAAAATGTGGCCATCGTAAAACATTCTAAATTATTCCATGATGTTTGGAAAACATCGTGAAAGATCCTCACTCTGCAACGTTGGTGAAACGTCACACAATCATTAACGTTCCGCACGTTTGGGAAACATCATGATATATCCTCATTTTGCGATGTTGGGAAACATCATGAAAGATCTTTGTTCTGTGATATTACTGAAATGTCGCTTAATCAACCTATATTTCATGACATTTGGTAATACATCATATTTTTGACATCCTTTTCACATGTTTTGGGATGCATGTCGTGAAGGGCCATTAGCAGTGTGGCTAGCACAACGTTCTTGGCGACGTTATGTTGAACATTGTGAAAAGACTTCAGCGACATTCTGAGAGACTTTTGGTGACGTTTCTTAACATCGCAGAAAATCTTTTTTCTTGTAGTATCAAGTGTTGAATTAGATTAGATTAGAATTTTTCTAAATCAATCTCAATATTTAAAATTGGATCGAGTCCATATGTTTCACCCTAATAAATGAACCATGATCATGGCTCTGTGATTGAGCCTGAATCTTCTGATGGATCAAATTGAAACTAATTAACCAGTTAGTGTCTAAGGTAAGTTTGGTATATTCGATTAAGTGATTTTTAATTGAGAGCTATTTACCTAGAAACGTCTACAGTGAGTTAAAGGTACATCCCTCTCACTGATCTCACTTACCTAACCGACATGGTAGATTATATTTTGATTAGGTCACTAGTCGATTCGTGTAGACTAATGCCGTTAAGGTGAATCAGTGTGATTGATTTAGGTGTCTTTAGACTAGCTTGTGTTTAAATCTTTATATGATTTGGTGAAGTCAGTGGAAGGATTTGTAGCTTGCAGGTCATCTTTTTCTCTTTTTCTCAGGTCAATGAAATCAAATTTCTAAATTATTAAGTCCATAAAATGATAGAGTTATGAGATAACTTGGTCATAGCCTCTCATTAAGATACGTGATAATGAGTCCAGTATTCTAAATAGGTATTGGAGGCGCCACACGTTTGGTGTCTATTATGTATTGAAATTATCATTCATCATATGGCTATCATAATATGCCTTCAGATCAATGCTCAGGTTGGTCGAGCCATACTCAGACCTGGACATCTGTTTGTTGGATGCACTTGGTGTTATCATGTTAATGGTTAGACCTAACCAAGATTTTAGTGGAGGTGCCACACACTTGCTGAAGGGATGTCTGGAGCAAAACCTAATTGTTAGAAGTTGTTTGGAGAAATAATTGGTTATGAACCTACCTATGGATGCACTAGGATTGGTCGAACCACACTCAGGCTGAATGCAGTCTGTGTGGATTCTAGTACCTGCTAAGAAATTAGTGTAATTCCTCGAGTTGGAGGTAGAGGCTACCAATTGTTAAATAGTAGAAGAATCTTTAGACTAAAATCTATGTCTTTGGATTAAAATTAATTCATATACTAATAGGTTTATATTTTTCTTTCAATTATGGCCAACACACTATCCCTCTGTATGCTGTTGGACAGCGACAAGCTCATCGGACCTAACTTCGATAGCTGATATTGAAAGTTGAAGATTGTCTTGGAGTATGAGAAGATTTTATATGTCCTTACGGATGATGCACCTGAAGAATCTGCACCAACACTCCTCGTACCGTAAGAGACACTTATGTGAAGTGGTTTAATGACTACACGACTGTATGTTGTATGATGAGGGTAGCTATGAATGATGAACTTAGTCGTAAGTTCGAGGATGCGCAGTCAGAAGAGATCATTCAAATATTGAATGAGTCCTTCGGTACCCCTGAGGATGCGAAGAGACACAAAATCTCTTGCATAGTGTTCAATGCCCGTATGTGAGAGGGGGCTTCAGTCACTGATCATGTATTGTACATAATTAAGCAGATTGAACGTCTTAGAAATTTTGCTTTCTGTTGCATGAATAGTTAAGCAAGGATGCTATCTTCAATTCGCTATCGAATCCTACCTATTCTTTCTCAGTCATTATAGAATGACAAAGCCTGCAGTGAACTATCATGATTTGTTAGGGTTACTGCAGACTTTTGAGAAGGATCACCAGCTCTAAAAGGAGCCAGTGAATTTAGTGGAGGATCATCTGCAGGGCATCGATTCTCTAGGAGAGGAAAGAAGAAAAAGTACAGAAATCCTGTGCCGCCGATCTTAAGCAAAGCAAATCGTCAAAGTTGACAAGAGCCAGATAGAATACTTCTTTATAAGAAGTTGGATCATGAAAAGAAATTGTCTACTTATATAGCCACTTTTGATCCAAACAAGCCTAAGAACAAGAGAAAGAAGCAAGCAGTTGCTTCACAAGGTACTTATATAATAACTCTTTGTAATTTCTCTGTTTGTGATACTACTACTTGATTATTGGATATCGAAAGTCGATTAATATATGTAATTTATTACAGAGACTATAGGTAAGTAGAAAGTTTAGAGAAGGCGAGCAGTTCCTTAATGTTGGAGATGAAAGTCTTGTTCCAGTTCTGACCTTGAAAACTTTACAGCTTGTCTTCGTGTCCAATAGTATCATGTAGATGATTGTCATTATTGTCCCTTTTTTTGATAAATGTCATCTCTGTAGGTCTTTTAACCAAACTTGGTTACAAGTTTATAATAAAAGATGATTTTTGTGATATCATTATGAATGATATTGTAATTATACATGGATAATTAAAACATAGCATATACATAAAATCACAGTTTGTTAGTGTAATGTACACAACCAGCAAATATCCTAGATTAGATAATGTCAGTGAATCCTACCTTTAGCATTGTAGGCTTAGTCATGTGAACAAGAATAGATTGACAGGTTAATAAAAGAATATGTCATTGAGATAGATGATTGTGAATCATTACCAACCTACAAATCCTGTTTATGTGAAAAAATAACTAAGTCACCTTTTAAAAAAAAAGATGAAAGAGCCAACGATGTCCTAGGTCTAATATATACTGATGTATACGAACTTATGAACATAAGTGTCAGAGAAGGATACTACTACTTCATTACATTTACAGATGACCTATTGAGGTATGGGTATGTCTACCTTATGAAGCATAAGTTAAAATCATTTAAAATGTTCAAATGATTCCGTGCTGAAGTAGAGAAATAGACTAAAAAAAGTATTAAGATCCTTCGATCAAATCAAGGTGGTAAATAACTCACCAGTGAGTTCCTGATATATTTAGAAGAGAATGAGATTCTATCATAGTAAACTCCTTCTGGAACACCACAACATAATGGGGTATCTGAAAGGAGGAATCAAACCTTGTTAGACATGATCTGATCCATGATGGGCTTTATGAGTCTGCCAATCTTCTTTTGGGGATATGCTCTAAAAATTGCCTGCTATATTTTAAATAAGGTATCGAGCAATTCTATCGATAAAACTCTATATGAGATATAGACTGGGCATAAGCCGATGCTCTACACTTTAGGGTTTGGGGGTGTCCAGCTTATGTCAAGTATTTAAAGATAAATAAACTTGGACCTAAGTTCGATAGATGTTTGTTCATAGGGTACCCAAAGAAAACTAAAGGGTACTACTTCTACCTCGCTGCAGAACAAAAGGTGTTTGTCAGCAGTCGGACAGTCTTTTTGAAAAAAAAGTTCCTTGGTGAAGGAGCTAATGTCTGTAAAATTAAACTTGATTAAGTTCATGAGGTGGAAGGACCGACACACACAGAATTGAATTTGATTGGAGAATCAAATTCGAAGCCAGTAGAGACACTGTTAAGAAGATCTGATAGAGTACCGCAACAGTCAGACAGATACTACGGTGTCTTGATCCAGAATGGTGATCCTATTAAACTTGATGAGAATGATGAGGATTCGATCACCTATATGGAGACCATATAAAGGCTCAACTTTTAAAAATAGCTTGAGACCATGAAGTCCAAGATGGAGTCTATGAAGATCAATGGTGTATGGGCACTAGTTGATTCATCCGAAGAGATAAAACCCATAGGGTATAAATGAATTTTCAAAAGGTAAAGAGGAGCAGACAGAAAGGTAGAGACCTATAAAATCTATCTAGTTGACAAAGATTACCGTCAATGTAATAATATTGACTATGACGAGATGTTCTCTCCTATGGCAATACTCAAGTTCATCCGGATTATGCTTGCTATCACTGCACACTTAGATTATGAGATCTGACAGATGGATGTCAAAACTGCTTTCCTTAATGGAGAGCTGGAAAAAGAAGTGTATATGATACAACCTGAAGAGTTCACATCTACAGATGAGTCAAAAGTGTACAAGCTAAATAGATCTATTTATGGACTTAAGTAGACATCTAAAAGTTGAAACATATATTTTGATAAGGTGATCAAAATGTATGGCTTCATTAAGAACAGAAAACAGCCTTGCATCTACAAGTGGACTTTCGATTCTGTAGTCATCTTTTTTGTATTGTACATGGATGACATACTATTATTAGAAAATGACATCCCAACTTTGCAAAGTGTGAAGCTGTGGTTATCATCACAGTTCTTCATGAAGGATTTGGAAGAAACATCCTACATCCTAAGAATGAAGGTCTATAAGGATAGATCTAGAAGGTTGCTTGGATTGTCCCAATCTACGTACATCGATATCTTGTTGAAGCAGTTCAACATGGATAATTCTAAGAAAGGCTATCTTTCGATAGGCTATGGAATTACTCTTTCCAAGAAGGATTGTCCGACAACTTCTGAGGAGAGAGAGTGTATGAGTAGAATATCATATACTTCAACAGTGAGATCAATCATGTACGCTATGACGTGTACGAGGTCGGATGTGGCCTATTCACTAGGGATAGTGAGTAGGTACCAGTTAGGAGCCGGGCTCCACCGCCATCAGCAAGTGCAGCTCCGCCCGGGCTCCTACGGGAGCCGGGCTCCACCGCCATCAGCAAGTGCAGCTCCGCCCGGACTCCTACGGGAGCCGAGCTCCACCGCCATCAGCAAGTGCAGCTCCGCCCGGACTCCTATGGGAGCCGGGCTCCACCGCCATCAGCAAGTGTAGCTCCGTCCGGACTCCTACGGGGGCTCCACCGCCATCAGCAAGTGCAGCTCCGCCCGGACTCCTACGGGAGCCGGGCTCCACCGCCATCAGCAAGTGCAGCTCCGCCCGGGCTCCTACGGGAACCGGGCTCCACCGCCATCAGCAAGTGCAGCTCCGCCCAGACTCCTACGGGAGCCGGGCTCCACCGCCATCAGCAAGTGCAGCTCCGCCCGGACTCCTATGGGAGCAGGGCTCCACCGCCATCAGCAAGTGCAGCTCCGCCCGGACTCCTACGGGAGCCGGGCTCCACCGCCATCAGCAAGTGCAGCTCCGCCCGGACTCCTACGGGAGCCGGGCTCCACCGACGACATCAGCGCAGTTCCCTCCGGACTCCTACCTACGGGAGCCGGACTTCGCCGCCAACATCAGAACAGCTCCGCCCGGACTCCCACGGGAGCCGGGCTCCGCTCTCAGTATCAACTGCTGGTAAGCTCAATCTGGACTCCTATCAGAGCCGGACTTCACCCTTAACTTTGTTTGCAGCGCAGCTCCGCCTGGACTCCTACGGGAGCCGGGCTCCACCGACGACATCAGCGCAGCTCTCTCCGGACTCCTACGGGAGTCGGACTTCATCGCCAACATCAGTACAGCTCCGCCCGGACTCCCACGGGAGCCGGGCTCCGCTCTCAGTATCAACAGCTGGTAAGCTTAATCCGGACTCCTATCGGAGCCGGGTTTCGCCCTTAACTTTGTTTGCAGCGCAGCTCCGCCCGGACTCTTACGAGAGCCGGGCTCCACCGCCGACAGCAGCTGCAGCTCCGCCCGGACTCCTACGGGAGCCGGACTCCGCCATTGACATCAGAGCAGCTCCGCCCGGACTCCTACGGGAGCCGGGCTCGGCCCACGACCCCTACCGCCAGGAGGACCTCACCCGCACCTCAACAGAAACTGAGCTCCGACCGTTACCGAGCTTCAATCGACAGATCCACGACCCCTGACAGGCCCTCAAAGCGGCCACGACCCTGCTCCACCTCCTGTGGCGGACTCCGCGCAGTATCATCATTCTCTGACAAGCCGCAGCAGCCATAGCCGCCCTGCTCCACTTCCTGTGGCAGATTCCGCACAGCTCCACTATCCCCTGGCAAGCCACAGTGACGGCCACAAACCTGCTCCACCTCCTGCGACGGAAACCATGCGATTCTCCTGACGACGGACGCTGCTCCACCCCTCATAACAGATTCCACGTGGCAAGTCGAGGTGATGCCCACGTGTCTGCTCCATTATCTTTCGCAATCATTTCCCCTGACTGTGGGCGGCCCACTACCAGGCGGTTACAAACGTCGCCATCAGTTCGTTGCCTCCCCCGCCTATAAAAGGGGGGACTCATATACGTTATTCCTTAAGCCCTTTCGCCTTATCTCAAAACTATGCTAAACTCTCCGTTCGAGCACTCCATTCTTGTTGAGGCAGAGAACTGACTTGAGCGTCGGAGGGTCTTGCCGGAGCAACCCCACCTCCGATTTAGACTTCCCTTGCAGGTCCCGGCGGCGACTGCGGCTTCCTCAACTCCAGCTTCTCCGACGCAGGCGGATTTCTGCACCAACAGGATTGACGCTAGAGGAAGGGGCTGTGTCTTCGCAGCACCCTTGTTCTTGAAGGAGCGCTCGACGGAGCCGTCTCCGGCCATCTCTCCGTCATCTACTCCTAATCCTCCCCCGCGAGATCGACACCCGATGCCTCCGCGCAGGGCGTCCACCCGGCAGTCCACGGCCTCCGCGGCCAGGTCTCAGGCTCCGGCCTCCCCTCCCGTCTCTCAGCTAGCTCCTCCTCCCCCTCCGGCGACGGCGGTCGGTGCGGAGCAGTTTGACTTGCTGGCGCAGCAGGTCAAGGGCCTCGTCGAGGCCGTACAGGCAATGCAGCAGCAGCCTGTCGCAGGCGTCAGCGCATCCAGAAGGGGCATCTCCAGAATGCCAGAACCCGACGGTGGGGCGGGCCACCTGGGCCAGCCGCCCCATCCTTCCCGGGAAGGCGAATCCAAGGGTGGAGAGCCCTCAATCGGACCACGACTCCACCCCTGGGAGATCCCTGCCCCCGTTCTGCCAAAGGACCCTCGAGACTCGGAGTCGAGAGGACTTCCTGGACCGGAGGCTCCAGGAGATGAACCGGCGGATCGAAGAACTCCGCCATGCGCCTCCCGCTTACGGTGAGGATATCTGCACTGACCCTCCCTTCTCCCAAATGATTATGCAGGAACCGATCCCGCCGAATTTCAAGCTCCCCCAATTTGAAAGCTACGACGGGACGTCGGATCCGGTGGACCATCTGGAGGCCTTCCGAACGATGATGCTGCTTCATGGTGCTCCCGACGCCATCTTGTGCCGGGCTTTTCCGTCTACTTTGAAGGGAGCGGCAAGGAACTGGTACTCGGTCCTGAAGCCGGGCACCATATTCTCCTTCGACCAAATGAGCCACCAATTCGTGGCCCATTTTGTCAGCAGCCGACGTCCCCGAAAAGGTTCGGAGTCCCTCATCAACATCAAGCAGAGGGAAGGGGAGTCCATACGGGCCTACATCAACCGCTTCAACATCGCGGCGTTGGAGGTCCGGAACTTGGACCAGTCGGTTGCCATGGCCGCCCTGAAAGGTGGCCTTCAGAAGAATGATCTCTTGTACTCCCTGGAGAAAAAGTACCCCAGGGATTTTGCTGATCTACTGGCTCGGGCTGAAGGATACGCCCGAGCGGAAGAGGCCTTCAAGATGAAGGATGAAGAGACGGCGAGGGAGCGCCAGGCAGGAGATTCTAGTAAGCCCGCAGTTGAGAAGAGGCTAAAGGAAGCCCGGCCTCGCTCTCGGTCCCCTCCTGGACATAAGCGCGCCCATACTCCCCCCGGGCACGCAGCCAGAGGAGCCCGGACAACAGGTTTCGGTGGGGTTCCCCACCAGGAAAGTTCCGCAGCTACGCCCCCCTCAACGCCTCGAAGGCCCAGGTACTGATGGAGGTCAGGGAGCTGCTCCCAAGGCCGGAGAGGATGCGCACGCACCCCGGGAAGTGCAACCCCAACAAGTTCTGCCTCTACCACCGCGATCACGGCCACGACATCGAAGAGTGCATCCAGCTCCAGGACGAGATCGAGGAGCTCATCCGGCGAGGTCGGCTCGACAGATTCATCCGCCGCCAGCCTGAGGGTAGAGGAGACCGGCCAAGAGCCCTCCCACCGCCCGAACTGCAGAAAAGGGAGGAGCAGCCCGGGGACCGGCCTCCTATCGGGACCATCGACTCCGTCGTCGGAGGGCCTCAAGAAGGAGCGGGAATACTGTAAATGTATCGCTTACTATTTCTCTTTGAATCTACCTTTCTTTTTAGCTAACATGCTCCTCCCACCTAGCATGGATGTATTATGATCGGATATGATTTCTCCAAAAGCACGGCCATGTCAGGAACAGGAGGAGAACCTCGTCCTGGCATGCGCAAGGTCAAAGGCCCGGTTCTTTTAGACCGGATGGGGGGAGAGGCCTTACAACGCCCTAATGTGCCCCCACAGCCCTGTTAGGGACAGGAGGAAAACCTCGCCCTAACTTGAGCAAAGTCAAAGGCCCGGTTCTTTTAGACCGGATGAGGGGAGAGGCCTTACAACGCCCTAATGTGCCCCCACAGCCCTGTTAGGGACAGGAGAAAAACCTCGCCCTAACTTGAGCAAAGTCAAAGGCCCGGTTCTTTTAGACCGGATGGGGGGAGAGGCCTTGCAACGCCCTAATGTGCCCCCACGGCCATGTCAGGAACAGGAGGAGGACCTCGTCCTGACATGAGCAAAGTTGAAGGCCCGATTCTTTTAGACCGGATGGGGGGAGAGGCCTTGCAACGCCCTAATGTGCCCCCACGGCCATGTCAGGAACAGGAGGAGGACCTCGTCCTGACATGAGCAAAGTTGAAGGCCCGGTTCTTTTAGACCGGAGGGGGGAGAGGCCTTGCAGTGCCCTAACGCGCCCCCACAAGCCAGGCTGATAACGAGAACCTCGCACCGGCTCAAGCAAAATGGAAGACCCGGACTCCTACGGGAGCCGGATTCCGCCGCCAAGGTAAACTTCACCCGGACTCCTACGGGAGCCGGGTTCCGCCGCCAAGGTAAACTTCACCCGGACTCCTACAGGAGCCGGCTTTCACCGCCCAGGTAAACTTCACCCGGACTCCTATGGGAGCCGGGTTTCACCGCCCAGGGAAGCTTCGCCCGGACTCCTACGGGAGCCGGGTTCCGCCGCCAAGGGAAGCTTCGCCCGGACTCCTACGGGAGCCTGGTTCCGCCGCCAGGAAAGCTTCGCCCGGGCTCCTACGGGAGCCGGGCTCCGCCGCCAAGAAAGCCGGGCTCCATCCGCTACTTCGCCAGCAAGGGTTAAGAATGGTGGCGAGGCTTGGCCACATGATGAGATCGGATGGAAGGGAAGAGTCCCTTCCCACGACGACCTCTAAGCCAAACAGGCCAAACGACGAGAAAGGGTCAACGAACGACAATATTGGCGCTACGCACGGACAAGGTAACACAAAATGCTTTTTCCTCATTTTCGATATATGTACTACAGGGCCAGGACGGCCAGAGAAAGAGGGACAAAACGACAAGAAAAGAAAAGGAGGCAGCTACAAAAAGGGGGTGACTACAAAAGAACTCTAAGGAGGTCCTGCTCCCTCTAACCTAGGGTGATCACCTCCATCCCTCGACCAGGACTGCCTCAGGCTCTCCACTGTTTCCTCTAGTTCTTCCTTCTTTTGCAGCATATCCTGGAGAGCCTGACGAAGTCGTCGGCTCTCAGCCTCCTCTTCCCGATGCCACTTCCGCAAAACTTCGGACTCCGCCTCTGCGTCCGCGACGGCCTTCCGCTCGAGTCCCAGTTGGATTTTTACTTGTTGAAGTTCGGCTGTCTTCTCCCCAAGGGAGACAGAAATCCCTTCGACAGTGCCTCTCAGGGCTTGGAGCTCTTCGTTATCTTGGGCGTTAGCAAGCCGCGCCCTAGTAACCAACTGCCCCTGGAGACGAATCACCTCGTCCGCCGATCGACGGAATCTCCCTTGTACTCTTCTACCTGCCGGCGCCAGTTGGCCCGCTGCACGTCGTGGCTCACCTCAGCATCTTGAAGCTGCCTCTGGAGGTCGAAAACTTTTTGTGACCATATCTGCTCATCCCGCACTGTGAGCCGGGATGAGTTCCCCTCCAGTTGGCCGATCCTCTTCTTTGCAGCTGACAGCTCCACCTTAAGGGCGCTGATCCTGACTTCTTGAGCCCAAGTTCGGTCGCTGGCACTCTTCGTGCATTCTTCGAGCTCCTTCTTGAAGTTCGCTTTCCTCCGGCTGTAGTCCATGATTGCCTTCACTTGGAGACTCCTGAAGTGGGCGGCCTCAGCGGCAGCCTCGGAATAGCATTTTTTCGCCTGGCGGAGCTCGCCCTCCGACTTTTTCAACTTCTTCGTCAGGTGGAGGACCTCCTTTTTTAGCCGTTGGATAGTTGACTTCAGCGGGACCCCCAGGGGTAAGGGAAGTGCTTCGGCGGGATACTGCCATCGGAAGATGCAAACGTCAGAGACCAACTCGTTACAAGAAGAAAGGCAGAAAAGAAGAAGCAGGGGGAAGGAAAGGCCATCCACAATAAAGAGTTCGACTTTATTGATTAATTTTGAAGACAAGCGGAAAGGAAATATGGCGACAAAAGAAAGATACAAGGTCGGAGGTCTCAGACCTCGGGGGCAGGGGGTGGAGAGCCCGGCGCGGGGGGTGCGACTGCGGCAGCGGCGGACGAAGGGGCGGCCTCGTCGTCAGACTCCTCCAGAAAGCCGAGTTCAAGGTCGGGGTATCTGCTGGCCACCCTCTCTCGGCAGAGCTCGAACCCCTTGGTGAACGCCTCCAGGCCGAACTGGACGTTCAGCTTCCTCATCTCCGCGGAGGTCTTGAACTCCTCCACCGCAAGGGTCCTGGCCTCCGAAACCAGAACCGGAGTTTGCTCGGCCAGATGGGCGACCTCGGCCTCCGCCTTCCTTGCCGACTCCTCCAGGCTTCACCTCTCCTCCTCCCGGACTCGTCTTTCCTCTTCCCGATCTTGTCTCTCTCTCTCCAGGGCCTCCCGGAGGGCGGCCACCTCGACCGTCTTCGCTTGAAGACGAGCAACCTCGTCTTGGCAGCGCTCCTCCGCCCGAAGAAGATCCCTTCTCGTGCGGCCCGACGCCTCGACATAGGCGAAGAGCTGGTGCCCGATCTGCAAGGACAGATGGAGAATTACAACAAAGATCGAGCAACTGAGCAAATAAAAATTCGCTTACCTCAAGAAAGGACCCCAAGGTGTCCCAGGCCCGCTGCTCGGGATCAGCACGGTCGATCCTCTCCACGACATCGGGCAGAATACAACCATCGAGCAGTCGACGGATCAGAGCCTTATCGTTGAAGGGGTTCTCCGATCCCCCCTCGGAGCAGACGGACTCGTCTGCGGCGGCTCGGTGGCTGCTCGGCCTACGGGCCACCGATTTTCTCCTCCTCCCCGCGGTGGGCGCCTCCGCAGGGCGGACCTCCGGAATGGGGACCTCGGTCGGCGGGCTCCTTGGGGGAGCCCGGGGGGCCGCTGGCTCGGCATCCGAAGGAATGTCGATTGTCGGAGTGGCCTGGACGGGCACGGCCAAGCTCGTCTCCTCCACCCTGGCCCTCTTCGCCGAGCCAGAAGTCGCCACGCCCTTCCTTTTCTGGGCTCTCATGGCCTTGGCGAGTATCCGTGTGGCTTCGGCGTCCATTGCTAAAAAAAAAAAAAAAAAAAAAAAAAAAAGGAGAAGAAAAGAAGAAGGAAAAAGCGGCACCAATCAGTCCAAAAAAAAAAAAAAAGAAGAAGAAGAAGAAGAAAAGAAGAAGAAAGAAAAAGAGGAAAAAGGAGAGAGAAAGAAAGAGAGGGAAGAAGAAGACAAGAAAAGGAAAGACGTGTACTTGCTGGATCCTGAGGGCTCAGGCCGATGTTGAAGAGAAGCTGCTCCCTCAGTAGGTTTGGAAGGGAAGGAGCGGGGTAACTCAGGAGCTTCTGGGCAGCCTGAAGGTCGTCCTCTCCCAGGCTGGGAGCCCGGCGGACGGAATCCCTCAGAGACCCCCAAGGGGGCAGGCCCAGTTCCAGGGTCGGACAGTAAATGAAGAGAAATTTCTCCTTCCAGTTGTGAATCGAAGAAGGGGCACCCTTCAGCAACCCCTTCTTACCGAACTGGGGGGAGAAGTACCACCAGTCCTTCGCTGAAGGATGGCGCTTGAAGGTGTAGAAATGTCTGAACAGGGAGAGGGAAGGCTGGACCTCGGCTATATGACAGAGGGAGAGAAACCCTATCAAAAACCTAAAGGAATTCGGGGCGACAGAGGCGAGAGAAATGTCTAAGAAACGAAAGAAGGCGGCAACAAAAGCAGGAAGCGGAAGCCGGAGTCCGGCACGGAATGCCTCCTGGTACAAACAAAAGCGACCAGGAGGGGGAGCGCTGGCCCGGTCAGAGGGGCCAGAAAGCTCCAGGTCGTACTCCGAAGGGATCCCGTACCGAGCCCTTATCAGAAGAAGTTCGTCCGGAGTCGACGAACAAGGAATGGCGCCCGGTGCGAAAATCGGGCGAGACCCTGCCCCGAACGCGGGTTCGTCCGCAGAGACAGGGGCCTGGGGGTTGGAAGCAGAAGAACTCCCAGAACTTACGGGGGCAGAAGAATCGGAAGATATTTTTCTTTGGGGGAGAACCAAAAGGACCCTAGAAAAGCAAGCCGAGAAGGGAGGGAGACGCCGGAGGTCAACTCAGGAGAAGACACAAAAGAAATGGAAGGAGGAGAGGACCCTAGGCGGTAAGAAGAGGAAGGTGGGCACTAACCTATCTTGCTCTGGGGGCCTGGGGAGCGAGAAACGGAAGGCGCCTACGGCTCGAGAGGGCGTTCGCTAGGGCAGACTCTCGGGGAGATGACAGACGCCAGCAAGAAATCAGGAGCGGAGTGGAGCACCTGAAGGGGGAGGACGGATTTAAATAGACCCTGGGATCCGGCGCCATAATGATCTCAAATCCCCCCGGGCCAGTCCGCATCCGACATGTGTCCCACTCCCCGTGGCAGACGGCTGAAGGCGGCTGGCGGTTGGCAGGGTCATAATTGCGCCATACCTAGGCCAGCGTACCTGCGGGGTATTCGAAGCGTCCCCTCGTACCGCCCCAACTCGAAAAGACTCCGGCACGCGCTCATTTAATACCAAAATATCTGGGAGCGGTGGGGTGCGGGATTCGAAGGAACGGTTCCGGCTGTACTTCTGTGTACTTCCTTCGTTTGAAATTCAAAACTCGGATGTAGGGGGACTGGTGTTGGGTATAAAATACCCACAGCCGGAACCCACGGCGGAACCGCCATCAGCAAGTGCAGCTCCGCCCGGACTCCTATGGGAGCCGGGCTCCACCGCCATCAGCAAGTGCAGCTCCGCCCGGACTCCTACGGGAGCCGGGCTCCACCGCCATCAGCAAGTGCAGCTCCGCCCGGGCTCCTACGGGAGCCGGGCTCCACCGCCATCAGCAAGTGCAGCTCCGCCCGGACTCCTACGGGAGCCGAGCTCCACCGCCATCAGCAAGTGCAGCTCCGCCCGGGCTCCTACGGGAGTCGGGCTCCACCGCCATCAGCAAGTGCAGCTCCGCCCGGGCTCCTACGGGAGCCGGGCTCCACCGCCATCTGCAAGTGCAGCTCCGCCCGGACTCCTACGGGAGCCGGGCTCCACCGCCATCAGCAAGTGCAGCTCCGCCCGGACTCCTACGGGAGCCGGGCTCCACCGCCATCAGCAAGTGCAGCTCCGCCCGGGCTCCTACGGGAGCCGGGCTCCACCGCCATCAGCAAGTGCAGCTCCGCCCGGACTCCTACGGGAGTCGGGCTCCACCGCCATCAGCAAGTGCAGCTCCGCCCGGACTCCTATGGGAGCCGGGCTCCACCGCCATCAGCAAGTGCAGCTTCGCCCGGACTCCTACGGGAGTCGGGCTCCACCGCCATCAGCAAGTGCAGCTCCGCCCGGGCTCCTACGGGAGCCGGGCTCCACCGCCATCAGCAAGTGCAGCTCCGCCCGGACTCCTACGGGAGCCGGGCTCCACCGCCATCAGCAAGTGCAGCTCCGCCCGGACTCCTACGGGAGCCGGGCTCCACCGCCATCAGCAAGTGCAGCTCCGCCCGGACTCCTACGGGAGCCGGGCTCCACCGCCATCAGCAAGTGCAGCTCCGCCCGGACTCCTACGGGAGCCGGGCTCCACCGCCATCAGCAAGTGCAGCTCCGCTCGGTCTCCTACGGGAGCCGGGCTCCACCGACGACATCAGCACAGCTCCCTCCGGACTCCTACGGGAGCCGGACTTCGCCGCCAACATCAGAACAGCTCCGCCCGGACTCCCACGGGAGCCGGGCTCCGCTCTCAGTATCAACTGCTGGTAAGCTCAATCCGGACTCCTATCAGAGCCGGACTTCACCCTTAACTTTGTTTGCAGCGCAGCTCCGCCTGGACTCCTACGGGAGCCGGGCTCCACCGACGACATCAGCGCAGCTCTCCCCGGACTCCTACGAGAGCCGGACTTCGCCGCCAACATCAGTACAGCTCCGCCCGGACTCCCACGGGAGCCGGACTCCGCTCTCAGTATCAACTGCTGGTAAGCTTAATCCGGACTCCTATCGGAGCTGGGTTTCGCCCTTAACTTTGTTTGCAGCGCAGCTCCGCCCGGACTCTTACGAGAGCCGGGCTCCACCGCCGACAGCAGCTGCAGCTCCGCCCAGACTCCTACGGGAGCCGGACTCTGCCATCGACATCAGAGCAGCTCCGCCCGGACTCCTACGGGAGCCGGGCTCGGCCCACGACCCCTACCGCCAGGAGGACCTCACCCGCACCTCAACAGAAACTGAGCTCCGGCCGTTACCAAGCTTCAATCGATAGATCCATGACCCCTGACAGGCCCTCAAAGCGGCCACGACCCTGCTCCACCTCCTGTGGCGGACTCCGCGCAGTATCATCATTCCCTGACAAGCCGCAGCAGCCATAGCCGCCCTGCTCCACTTCCTGTGGCGGATTCCGCACAGCTCCACTATCCCCTGGCAAGCCACAGTGACGGCCACAAACCTGCTCCACCTCCTGCGACGGATACCATGCGATTCTCCTGACGACGGACGCTGCTCCACCCCTCATAACAGATTCCACGTGGCAGGTCGAGGTGATGCCCACGTGTCTGCTCCATTATCTTTCGCAATCATTTCCTCTGACCGTGGGCGGCCCACTACCAGGCGGTTACAAACGTAGCCATCAGTCCGTTGCCTCCCCCGCCTATAAAAGGGGGGACTCAGATACGTTATTCCTTAAGCCCTTTCGCCTTATCTCAAAACTCTGCTAAACTCTCCGTTCGAGCACTCCATTCTTGTTGAGGCAGAGAACTGACTTGAGCGTCGGAGGGTCTTGCCGGAGCAACCCCACCTCCGGTTTAGACTTCCCTTGCAGGTCCCGACGGCGACCGCGGCTTCCTCAACTCCAGCTTCTCCGGCGTAGGCGGATTTCTGCACCAACACTAAAGATCAATGGCTTATCTATGGAGACACTGATTTGAAATTTGTAGGATATACTAATTTCAATTTTCAGTCAGATTATGATAATGCAGAAATATGTCGGACTATATATTTACCTTAAATGGAGGAGCTTTTTGCTGAAAGAGTTCCAAACAATATATTATGACCGATTTTGTATGTGAAGTGGAATACAATGCTGCATCGAATGCTGCAAAATATTCTAAGTCGCTATCACCTGGTGCGAGAAATCATGAATCGAGGTGACGTCGTACTTCAGAAGATCGACGAAAAGGAGAATCTAGCCGACTCTTTCACTAAAGCTCTTGGGATTAAAAAGTTCGATGACTTCAAATAGAAGATGGATATAAGATACTACCCCGATTGACTTCAGTCTAAGTGGGAGTTGTTGGAAATTGTGTCTTAAAATCAATCGTGTAACGATTGAGTTCATCTTTGTATATGAACTATTGATAAATGAATAATAATTATTCTGATATTTTTTATCATAAAGTTATATCTTCCTTGAACTCTTATGTCGTGATGAAGTCCTTAGAACTATGTTAGTGTACGATAAAGAGAGAATTTATCGTATAGTTCTTAAACATGTTCGCAACCAAATGATACGTCATTATAGGATGATGACGTTTATCGAGTGGAGATCGTTGTGTGTCATATGGGTTGGTTATCCTCTTAACCAAGGAGTATGGTGATATTGGTATGGCATATAGATGAGATATAAGAGTACATCGTCACTAAATAGGTGACTCACCTGCTGAGTGTTCTGCTGTCAAGAGTTGCTCACGAAGCACATGGGTATAAGTGTCCTTCAAACCTGAGATCACCATAGTGACTTGCAAGAAATGCACTGTGCTTTGGTGCCAGACTATCTGGATTTCTAATGCAGTGATGGAAGACTACTAGATACAGTCAAGTACTTGCGAAGTCTGTGTGTGGATCAAGATAGAATTGATCTCTCTGGATTATTGGAGTTGATGTATCACTGTATTTCAATTTAGTAAAGTCTTAGCCAGAATAATCTATGAGATGGATTTGAAAAATTAAAATACAATATGGATGAAGCAATCTCGATTGACAGTTAACCTGAAACCATCTTAGAGCATTCAGAGTCAAAAGGATGAATTATGCGACAACCATGTGTATGAATTTTAAAATATTCTTTTATGATAATTTGACCTATCTAGATATCAAAAATTATTGCTAGATGGTATCTCAATTAGTATAGAAATTGATTCCTATGCTACCGACTTAGTGTTTGAACCTATAGAGTCACACACATAAGTCAGGCACCGTAGGAAAGTATTGACCTATGTTTATGCATCCAATTTGGAAGTACTTGACTTGATTGAACATATAAGCTAACTTGATTGAGAATTAAGTTATGGGTCAAATGTGATTGAAGAGTTGACTATGTCTAGCTAGCACTACATATGAGATTCAGGTTCGATCTCAAGGATGAATAGTTTCTAATCTATGATCTAAGGAGCACATGAAAGATTGAATTTAAATACTAATTAATTTTAAATTAGATCTAAATTAATTAAACTTAATTAGATCCAAAATTTAAGTTAGACTTGGTATAAAAATCTTAAAGAGTTTGGAATTAACAGCCTTTCAAAATTATTTCAAACCAGCTTCAAATTAGATTCGAATCAGATCCATTTTGGATGAGATAAGAGAAATCCTTCTTACACTAAAAATTTCCTCTCTTATGGGCCGACCAACACCTGAAAGCTTCCTCATTGTGGGCGTCCCATGTGGGTGAGGGATTGGATGCAATATGGTTATCATATGTGATGGCAATACTATCTCATGTAGGAGTCCTTCTTCCATGAGTATTGGATTGATTCAAAATATGTTTAAGTTAGGAGTCCTATGCTTATTGGGTCATGAGATTCATCTATGAATAAAGAGGGTCTCTTCCTATGGATGCATAGCAAACAAATCAGATTGAGAGAAGAGAGAGAGGCGTGAGAAGAAAGAGGCCCTTCTTTCTTCTCCTTGGCCTCTCCCCTTTGGTGCCGCCTCTTCTCCCTTGGCATGGGCCCTCCTTGGGCATCCCACTTTCTGGTGTGAGGTGTCACACCAGTACATCTCCTCCCTCATTTGATTGAGTTGTGAAGATCGGAGTTCATCCTATTTTTTTGGGGTGTCTGGCATATATGTGAAGTAGAGGATCTGCACATCCAAGACTCTGCGAAGGATTATTTTAGATTTTTAAAGATTTGATCTCTGGTTTCACTGCTAATGAGGTAAGAATTTGATTCTTATTCATGTAGATTAATAAAAAAATTTTAGATGCAACTTGGGCTATCTGAAGAGAAACAGTTTTCTTTCCTTTCACCGACTCCTTGTGGAGTTGGTGATCCTTCTCAAAGTTCTGAAGCAACCCCAGTAATCCGTGGTAGTTTACTTCAGGCTTTGTCATTCTATAATAAGTAAAAATGGGAGATAAGACTTGGGAAATGAGTTTAGTATTGCATCTTTCCCAAGCTACTCATACAAGGGAAAGCCGAGCTTGCTCAAATGCTCTATCAGCTCGATCATGTACAATACATGATCAGTGACAGAGGTACCATCCCGTATTTTGGCATTGAAGATGGCACAACTAGTCTTGTGCCTTTCCACATCATCGGGTGTGCCAAAGGCATCCTCCAACACTTGAAGTATGTCCTTTGGCTGAGCCATCTCAAATCTGCTACTAAACTCATTGCTCATGGCAACCAGCATGATGTAGCACACCATGGTCCGATCACTGAGCCATTTTTGATAAGTATCTCTACTGTTCCACGTGCATTGGCAGCTGGCTCCTCAGGTGTAGGATCCATTATCACATATAGGATCCGTTCATGCTCCAGGACTATCTTCAACTTTTGGTACTAGCTACCAAAGTTGGATCCCACCAAATTTTCATTATCCAACAATGATCGAAGTGATAGAAAAGTGGCCATATCTGTACAAAAGAAAATCATACCTAATTAGTAATTGATTCATTAAACCTAAATATTTGGATTTTAATCAAAAGATTTCTCTCACTATTTTATTCGAATTGATAGCCTCTACCTCCAATTCGAGGAATTACCCTAATTTCTTAGTGGGTACTAGAATCCACTTAGACTGCACACAAGCCCAACTTTGGTTGGCCAACCCATGTACATCTAAGGGTAGATTCATAACCAATTATTTCTTCAAATAATTTTTAGTAATTTTAATTTTACCCCAGTCCCTAATCAGTAGGCTTTGGCCTCCACTGAAAAAATCTGGTTAGGTCCAACCATTAACATGACCATACTTGGCCCATCTAGCCAATGAATGATTAGGCCCAACTTTGGTTGGCTAACCTAACCACCATTTAGAAAGATGCAGTCAAGAAATCATATTATGAATGATAATTCCATCAGCCGATAAGCACCAGGCCTTTGGGCCTCCAATGATTATCCAACTCATAGACCCATTATCATCCACTTAATGAGAGGCTATGATCTAGTTATCACATAACTATTTCATTTTAAGGACCTAATAATTTTAGAAGATTTAATTGATTTAGAGGAGGAGGTCAGATGAACCAGCTTATCATGATCCTCCCACTGGCTTCATCAAGTCAGCTTAAGGGAGACCATTAAAAGGACTGGTCTAGGAGCACCTAAATCAGTCACACTGATTTACCTAGCTGACATAGGTCAGATCAAATAGTCAAGTGATCCGATCAAAATATAATTTCACTAAGAGGCCAGGTAAGTTCGATCAGTGGGAGGGTTTGCCAAAGCTTGCCTTAGACACCATCAGAAATGGCTAGGTAAGCAGGCTACCAATTATAAACCATCGGTCTGGTTTATCTTAGACACCAACTGATTTAATTAGTTTCGATTAGATCAACCTAACAGTTCGTGCTAGACCGCTTAGCCAAGAATCAAGTCCATTTGGTTCTCGTTAAAGACATGGACTTGACCAACTATAATTATTGTAATTGATCTAGAGAATTCTTGACCTAATCTAAGACAACAATTGATTAGATTTAGTCAATTCTTTAATTAAGTCCATCTTTAATCTAACCTTAGGTCTAACCCAATTAATGGACTAATTCCCACTAACCCATTAACCCAATGTGTTATGGTTTGGGTCTTAGGTTCTTCAATTTATAATCTTAGAACCTAATCAAACAACATCTTAATTCTCAATTAAGTTTTGGACTGAGGGTTGGGGTTTGGCTTTTCGAAAATAATTTTTATGTTTGTAAAATATTTTTACAACATAGTTCTACCAACCAAGTTATATTTTGAGTCATAATCAAAATACAAATAAAAAAAAGCATGAAACTACTTTAGATCTAATCTAAACAGGTTCATGTAATTGAAACAATTTCAACTTTAAACTGCGCAAATTTTTCAGACAAATATATGATGGTTCTTTGTGTGGGAATTATAAACAAAAAGATTTATTTTAGATTTAAATATTTTTTAAATCTAATAAATCATAAATTTAATCTAGATCACATCTAATAAATTTATGATTAAAGATGGATCTACACAACTAGGACAACCTTTGCACTGTAAGGGGTAAACCTTACAGCAGGACAACCTACGGTTCATGATTGATCTAAAAATTTTAATTTCAGATTTAACAATCAGATTATAAATTAGATCTAATCTAAGAAATAATCTAAGCATGTATAAATAATCATGTAATAAATAACTTAGGCTCTGATACCAATTGAAGGAACCAGATCTAGGGTTTCAGTGTTGGATCTTGAAACTTTTTCAAGATCAGGCAGTGGAAGATTAAAATAAATCAAAATTTATCTTATAAAATTAGAAAATCTTTAGATCTAAGATTCTATTACATGATTATTACATGACATTAAATCAAAAATTAAAATATAAAGAGCAAGAACTACATGTTGATCGTATCAACATGTTTCTATACTACATCTAATGTATGTAAAATATAATAAATCAGATCTATTACCTTGCAAGTTAGATGTTCTAACTTCACTGATCCGAGCTTGAGGATGATGTTGCAAGCCGCACATATGTTCGGCCTCTAAGAGTCATCCACCCGAGTCCACGAATCATGATCAGAAGTCCTGATTCAGGAAATCAGCATAGTATGCTAGTACTGCGCTGATCCTTCTTCGATGGTCGATCAGATACCTCCTTCTTCTTGATTTGGACTCTTTCAAAGATGAGAAGTAGGAGGAGTTTTAGATGAGACACTCTCAGAAAACTTATAGGTGGAGGAAAGGAAGAGATGAACCCAGCAACTCTAGAAGAAGACCCTCTTCTTCTTCTCTTTGCTCTAACCCAGATACCTAGTTTTGTGTCTATTAGATCTCCATGCCCCAAGACTTTCTCCTTGATTTTTGGATGCCCTAAAGGAATCTCAATGCTCTATGTTCCATGAAAATTTCATAAATAAATTCATTTTAAATAGAGATATATGAAGAGTCATTGTCTAGGTCAAATACCTAGTCAAGGATTATCCAAACAAGGCAAGACAAGGGGTGCCCAACTCTTGGGTATCCCCTCCTTTTTCTACCGTGGACCACCAGCAAAGGGCATATATTATGTGCCATAAAAGTCACAAAAATTTCAAAAAAAAATTAGATAAAATCAGTACCATAAGGAAAGAGTTTTGGTTTCCTAAAACTCTATCTCATAGAATTTGAAATCCAAACTAATTCCTACTTTGACTTGATCCACAACCACATTCCATGTCAGAGAGAAAAAAAAAAAGTTTTGGGCATGCGTGAAAACCTGGGAGAGAGGGTTTTGTCGCACAAAATAAGAGAGAGTGGGCATGGCATAAGAGAGAGTGGGCGTGGGGGGCTAAGGTGGCGCAAGGTAGAAATCCTAGTCTTACTAGGATTCAATCTATGACTTGTTCAAATTTGATTTCTCAAACCAAATCAAACCAAAACCAAATAAACTTAATTAAAATAGGTCTTAACCCAATTAAGGATCTAATTTAATCAGATTAAATTAGATTTAAATCTAATTTAATTTTTTAATCAAATTAGAAATTAGGTTGACCCAAGTCCTATTTGAACTAGGACTAGTTTTTTCTTGCACTTAGATTATCCAATAAATCAATTGAACTTGATCTAATCAAGCCCAAACCAAATCTAATTAAATCATATTTAATTAAGCCTAATCTCAACCCTTTGGCTTAATCAAATTAAGCCAATTAGCAATCAAATTGCTAATTGATCCTTCTGCAACACTTGCACTAGGTTAAATGTCAATCGTATTGATCGTTTAATCCTAAAATGATTCTTAATCATGATAAAACCAGATCTAGAGTTTCAGGGTTAGATCTTGAAATTTTTTCAAGATCAAACAGCGAAAGACTAAAATAAATCAAAATTTATCTTGTAAAACCAGAGAATCTCTAGATCTAAGATCCTATTACATGATTATTACATGGTATTAAATCAAAAATTAAAATATAAAGAGCAAGAACTATATGTTGATCATATCAACATATTTCTATACTACATCTAATGTATATAAAATATAATAGATCAGATCTATTATCTTGCAAGTTAGACATTCTAACTTTGTTGATCCGGATTTGAGGATGATGTTGCGAGCCGCACACGTATCCGACCTCTAGGAGCCATCCACACGAGCCCACAAATCAGGATCAGAAGTTCTGGTCCAGAAAATCAGCACAGTATACTAGTACTGCGCTGATCCTTCTTCGATGGTCGATCAGATGCCTCCTCTTCTTGATTTGGATTCTTCCAAAGATGAGAAGTAGGAGAAGGAGTTTTAGATGAGACACTCTCAGAAAACTTATAGATGGAGGAAGGGAAGGGATGAACCCAACAACTCTAGAAGAAGACCCTCTTCTTCTTCTCTTTGCTCTAACCCAGACACCCAATTTTATGTCTATTAGATATCCATGCCCCAAGACTCTTTTTTCTTGACTTTTGGATGCCCCAAAGGTCTTTCAATGCTCTATAATCTACAAAAAATTTATGAAAAAATTTATTTTAAATAGAGAGATATGAAGAGTCCTTGTCTAGGTCAAATACCTAATCAAGGATTATCCAAACAAGCCAAGACAAGTGGCGCCCAACTCTTGGGTGTCCCCTCCTTCTTTTTCTATCGTGGACCACCAGCAAAGGGTGCATATTATATGCCATAAAAGCTACAAAAATTTCAAAAAAAATCTGGATAAAATCAGTACCATAAAGAAAGAGTTTTGGTTTCCTAAAACTCTATCTCATAGAATTTGAAATCCAAACTAATTCCTACTTTGACTTGATCCACAACCACATTCCATGTAAGAGAGAAAGAGAGGAAAGTTTTAGGTGTGCATGAAGACCTGGGAGAGAGGGTTTTGTCACACAAAATAAGAGAGAGTGGGCATGGGATAAGAGAGAGTGGGCGTGGGGGGCTAAGGTGGCTTAAGGTGGAATCCTAGTCTTACTAGGATTCAATCTATGACTTGTTCAAATTTGATTTCTCAAACCAAATCAAACCAAAATCAAATCAACCCAATTAAAATAAGTCTTAACCCAATTAAGAACCTAATTTAATCAGATTAAATTAGATATAAATTTAATTTTATTTTTTAATCGAATTAGAAATTAGGTTGACCCAAGTCCTAATTGAACTAGGACTAATTTTTTCTTGCACTTGGCTTATCCAATAAACCAATTGGACTTGATCCAATCAAGCCTAAATCAAATCTAATTAAATATATTTAATTAGACTTAATCTTAATCTTTTGGCTTAATCAAATTAAGCCAATTAACAATCGAATTGCTAATCAATCCTCCTGCAACACTTGCACTAGGTTAAATATCAATCGTATTGATCGTTTAACTCTAGAATGATTCTTAATCGTGATGGAACCAGATCTAGAGTTTCAGGATTAGATCTTGAAATTTTTTTAAGATCAGGTAGTGGAAGACTAAAATAAATCAAAATTTATCTTGTAAAATCAGAGAATCTCTAGATCTAAGATTTTATTACATGATAATTATATGGTATTAAATCAAAAATTAAAATATAAAGAGCAAGAACTACATGTTGATCATATCAACATATTTCTATACTACATCTAATGTATGTAAAATATAATAGATTAGATCTATTACCTTGCAAGTTAGATGTTCTAACTTTACAAATCCGAGGTTGAGAATGATGTTGCGAGCTGCACACATGTCTGACCTCTAAGAGTCATTCACACGAGTCCACGAATCACGATCAGAAATTTTGGTCCAGAAAATCAGCACAGTATGCTAGTACTGTGCTAATTCTTCTTCGATGGTCGATCAGACGTCTTCTTCTTCTTAATTTGGACTCTTCTAAAGATGAGAAGTAGGAGAAAGAGTTTTAGGTAAGATACTCTCAGAAAACTTACAGATGGAGGAAGGGAAGGGATGAACCCAGCAACTCTAGAAGAAGACCCTCTTCTTCTTCTCTTTGCTCTAACCCAGACACCTAGTTTTGTGTCTGTTAGATCTCTATGCCCTAAGACTTTTTCTCCTTGACTTTTGGATGCCCCAAAGGTCTCTCAATGCTCTATAATCCACAAAAATTTTATGAAAAAATTTATTTTAAATAGAGAGATATAAAAAGTTCTTGTCTAGGTCAAATACCTAGTTAAGGATTATCCAAACAAGGCAAGATAAGGGGCGCCCAACTCTTAGGCATCCCCTCCTTTTTCTATCATGGACTACCAGCAAAAGATGCATATTATGTGCCATAAAAGCCATAAAAGTCTCAAAAAAAATCTGGATAAAATCAGTGCCATAAGGAAAGAGTTTTGGTTTCCTAAAACTCTATCTCATAGAATTTGAAATCCAAACTAATTCCTACTTTGACTTGATCCACAACCACATTCCATATAAGAGAGAAAGAGAGAAAAGTTTTGGGCATGCTTGAAGACCTAGGAGAGAGGGTTTTGTCATCCAAAATAATAGAGAGTGGGCGTGGGATAAGAGAGAGTGGGCATGGGGGGCTAAGGTGGCGCAAGGTGGAATCCTAGTCTTACTAGGATTCAATCTATGACTTGTTCAAATTTAGTTTCTCAAATCAAAATCAAATCAACTAAATTAAAATAGATCTTAACCCAATTAAGAACCTAATTTAATCAGATTAAATTAGATTTAAATCTGATTTAATTTTTTAATCGAATTAGAAATTAGGTTGACCCAAGTCCTAGTTGAACTAGGACTAATTTTTTCTTTCACTTGGCTTATCCAATAAACCAATTGGACTAGATCCAATCAAGTCTAAATCAAATTTAATTAAATAATATTTAATTAGACTTAATCTCAACCCTTTGGCTTAATCAAATTAAGTCAATTAACAATCAAATTATTAATCGATCCTTCTGCAACACTTGCACTAGGTTAAATGTTAATCGTATTGATCGTTTAACCCTAGAATGATTCTTAATCATTGATCAACCATCCGATCGAATCATGATCTCTAATGTGTGTGATCTCATAGGTCTGAACTTAAGTCGGTAGCATAGAAATAAATTTTTATACCAATCAAAGTGACCATCTAGCAATAGTACCCGATGGTCGGATAGGTCGAATGTGTAGAACAACATCCTTAGAACCCATGCAGATATAGTTTCCATATAATTCATCCCCTTGACCAAAATGCTCATAGGATACCTCAGAGTTCAACTATCAACTCTGATCAGGTTGTCCACATTATATTTCAAAATATCAAATCTATCTGATGGATTGCCCTGGCCAAGGTTTTGCTAAATTGAAATACAGCGACTCATTCTTCTCTAACTCTTGGAGTGGTCAATCCCATCTCGATCACACTCTGACTTCGCAAGTACTTGACTGTGCCCAAAAGCCTTCCATCACTGAATTAAAAATTCAGTTAGTCTAGTACCAAAGCACAGTGAGTTGCTAAGGCGATCTAAGGTCTAAGGGACACTTATACCTATATCCCATCAAAGACATTCTCGACAGCAGAATACTCTAAAGTTGGTCACGTTCAATGATGATGTACCCTTACATCTCACCTGTATGCCATACCAGTCTCTCCATACTCCTTGGTTAAGAGGACAACCAACCCATATGGCCTACAACGACCTATGCTCGATAGAAGCTGTCATCCTTATTAACAGCCTATCATTTGGTCATGAACAGTTTTAAGGACTAATCGATAAAGTCTCTCTTTCTCGAACCTAAATAGTCCTAAGGACTTCATCATAACAACGGAGTTTATTAGAAGATGAAAATTTATGATGAATATATTAAAAATATATTTTATTTATTAACTAATCAATTACAATACTGGGTTGCTCAACCGTCAACAGACTGATGATTGACATTTGGGACATATTTTCCAATAAATCATTGATCAACCATCCGATCGAATTGTGAACTCTAATGTGTGTGACCTCATAGGTCCAAACCTAAGCTGGTAGTATAGAAATAAATTTTTATACCAATCGAAGTGACCATCTAGCAATGGTATCCGACGGTCGGATAGGTCGAATGTGTAGAAAACATCCTTAGAACCCATGCGGATATAGTTTCCATATAATTCATCCCCTTGACCAAAATGCTTATAGGACACCTTAGAGTTCAACTGTCAACTCTGATCAGGTTGTCCACATTGTATTTCAAAATATCAAATCCATCTGATGGATTATCCTAGCCAAGGTTTTGCTAAATTGAAATACAGCGACTCATTCTTCTCTAACTCTTGGAGCGGTCAATCCTATCTTGATCACACTCTGACTTCGCAAGTACTTGACTGTGTCCAAAAGCCTTCCATCACTGAATTAAAAATTCAGTTAGTTCAGTACCAAAGCACAGTGAGTTGCTTGCAAATCATGAGGTGATCTCCGATCTAAGGAACACTTATATCTATATCCCATCAGAGACATTCTCGACAGCAGAATGCTCTGGAGTTGGTCATGTTCAATGATGATGTACCCTTACATCTCACCTGTATGTCATACCAGTATCTCCACACTCCTTGGTTAAGAGGACAACCAACCCATATGGCCTACAGCAATCTATGCTCGATAGAAGCTGTCGTCCTTATTAACAGCCTATCATTTGGTCGTGAACAGTTTTAAAGACTAATCGATAAATCCTCTCTTTATCGAACCTAAATAGTCCTAAGGACTTTATCACAACAATGAAGTTCGTTAGAAGATAAAAACTTATGATAAAAATACTAAAAATATATTTTATTTATTAACAAATCAATTACAATATAAGGTTGCTTAACCGTCAACAGATTGACAATTGATTTTTGGGGTATATTTTCCAACACCCAACCACCATCGGCCATAGCCATAACCGACGGGAGGTCCTTAGTCTGGATAAGGAATGGGGAACAAGAGTTCTCCTATTTCATGAAAAAAAAGAAGAAGAGAGGGATGCGAGTTCCCTCTCCCATGAAGAAAAAAAGAAAAAAAAAAAGAAAAAAAGGGAAAGAAAAGAAAAAAATAAAATAAATAATTAAAAAAATATGAAAGAGAATTTTTCTCTCTTCTCTCTCTTCCTACAATCTGAACCCTTACTTTCTCTCTCTAGAATGTTGGACTTTCTCTCTCTACTTTTTCTCTCTAAAATTTTCTCTTTCTAGATTGTTTCTCTTTCTTGATGAATTTTTCTTTCTTGAAGTTATCTTTCTTAGATTAGCCAATGAAGAACTTTGTTTTTGATTATTTTGATCGAGTTTAGTGAAAGCTCCGATTCTAAGTAGGATTTTGATTTGATATTTGTTTAGATCTAATTTTGAATTAGAATTAATGCAAGAATATAATTTTGAATAATAGGTACTGAAGAATCTACTAAAAGTTAATCGATCTATTCATTCAGTAGTCTATGAAAGGTAAGTAATGAATCATCTTCTCGAGATATTTCATATTTATTCTGAAAGTAAATAATTATTCTTTGAAATTATGCATGATTTATAAAATTATATTGGAACAAAAAGTGATTCTGAAATACTATGGTTTATTGATTTTGTATATATTTAGTAAAAATTATGATATATTATGATACAAAAGTATTTTGATACAGATCGAATTTATGCTCTCAGCCTAACTATGTTTCAATGCGTCCCGCCAATGGAGATATACATGGTACGCAGTAGATCCTGCCAGTAGAGATGGTGCGTTAGTAATTAGTGGACCCTGTTAGTGAAAGTTGTACGTTAGTATTCAGTGGATCCCCCCAATGGGGATTAAACATTGGTCATAGTCGAGACTGTTGAGTTATGAGTGTTTTGATTCGAATCAAATTTATGATTATATTGTTTGTGAATATTTAAAAAGATTGGATTTGTATTGAATTAGCATGAAATATATTTTTATGCTTATTTACATCATTATTTTTGGATATTATATAAATATCTAAAATATCTAATTAAGATATTTGTTACTTGTTGGGCTGTCTAGCTCATTACCTCTCTTTTTATTTTTTTAGATTTAGATAATTAATTACGAGCATGGATAATAATGTTGGAATAGAGCTTTTAGAGGTGAAATTTAGCATTATCAACTTCATTGAATTTAGATTTATTATTTTATTTTTAGTGAAACTTTATTGGATGCAAGATATTTGATTTAGTTATTGAATTAAAGTTGAATAATAATTATTTGAATTTTATTTCATTATGATGCATTGATGTCGTGATGAGATGCCTTGCATGCTTATGGAGAGAGTTCTTCATAAATATGCGGCGGTTGCCATGACCCTCGACTCATGATCTGGGTTGGGGGTGTGACAATTAATATGGTATCGAGCATAAGTGGATAAATTATAACATATAGAATTAGACATAGTATGAGTGTAGATAGATAGACATCATGAATATTGGGACGTTAAAGTATGAGTATCATAACAAACCCATCATAACAAGTAGATAAATGAATCTAATAAGGTTTTACTACTACAGAGGTTATTATGCCTTCTCATCGAATGATAAGAACTACTCAAGGGACCGCAAGAGAGACATCACTATCATGGGGTGGTAGCACTTCTCATCTGATTAGTGGTACCCCTCAGGAGGAGAGAGTCGTAGCTCCTATTGGGACAACTTCGAGAGTACATCAGAAATTGGATATGGCTCAGTTAATGCAGATCCTAATTGGGATGGTGCAAACACAACAACAAATACAGTAGTAAATGCGTGAACAACAACATATACAATGAGATGCACAACAACATTAGCATCCACCACAACAATATGGAGAGTAGCCAGTGCAATGGAACAATATTTCAGAATTTAAAAAACTAGCTCCTCTAGCCTTCAAGGAGACTACTGAACCTTTAGAGGCTGACAACTGGATAATGAAGATAGAGAAAGCCTTTACTGTCCAAGAGTACCGTGATGAAGAAAAAATTCGATATGCAGCTTATTTACTACAAGGAGAAACAAAATTGAAATCCAAAAATTTACAGAGTTAGCAAAATTTGCTCCGAGATTAGTAGATGGTGAGTAAGAATGAGTTCACAAGTTTGAGATGGGGCTGAGAACTGAAATTCAAAAATAAGTGGTTCCGCATGAATTGACTACTTATGTGGATGTGGTAAACAAAGCACTAATAATTGAAAGAGAAGCCAGTGAAGAACACATGGAAAGGGAAAAAAAGCAAAAAAAGAGAGCGAGATCAAATGATACACAAGAATAGAATAATAAAAACATCAAAAGTTCAGCTAAGGGAATAACAGATAATAAGACTCAACAGATTGATGGTGAGCAGTGCTCCAGATGTAACAGAAATCATGCTGATAAGGATTATCATTGGAATGCAGGTGCTTGTTTCAAATATGGTCAGATGGATCATAAAATTGCTAACTGCCCGCTAAGCATTAAAAATCAATTTGACCAAGAACTTATGATGGACAAAACAAGGGTGGTGGGCAGATTTTTAAAACTTAGAGAAGAGTTTATGCACTTACTCAATAGAATACACAGGCTTCCACTGAGTGGTGATAGGTAAGAAAAATTTTGAGGATGAAATTTCTTTTTAGGAGAGGAGAATATGATACCCCAACCACATCAACACACATCTTAAAGCAGATTTTCAAAAAAAAAGAGGATTAAACAGTGATTTTTTTGGTGAAGAGAAATCGAGGGATTAAGACCTTTAAATAGACCTCTTAAGACAAGGAATTAATGTTTCAATCAAATTTCTTTTCCTAAGATTTTTAGGAAATCTAATCGAAGAAGAACTTCGAGAGTTCTTCCACAAGCTACCCATCTCCATGCTAATTCCATCTTTTCCAGCATGTGCAGAGCATGTGCTGGCCCCTTTTTTATTTTGAAAATCTACTTTAAGATGTGTGTTGATGGGGTTGGGGTATCACATGATCCAATCATGCTTGAAATCCAAATCTGATTTGGATAATTGAACATAATTAGTATTAAATTAAATCAAGTCTAATTAAATTAAATCTGATTTAAATTAATTAAGACTTGATTCATAATTTAATCAGACTAAAAATAAATTACAATGCTTGCAATTAAGTCCTTGCGCTAACAATTAGCAGCTGCCAAAACTGTAATACTTACAAATTAGTAGTTTTTAAAATTCAAACTACAATCTGATTGATAATTTGAATATGATCCAATCAATTGATCAGGTCATGCTCCTTTTGTATATGACACTTCAAGTTCTATTCTGTCTAGTAGTGAGATATATTGTGATCTTTGTCACAGTATCATCGAAACTCCTTTCGATGGGTTGGAATGATTCTGACTCACCTCAATAAGAATCGTTGATCCGAAAATGATCCTAATGAGTTCTCACGATTTACCAGTGACGCCTAGCAGCATGTAGTGGCAATCCAATAGAATAGAAAAGATGAACCCTTAGGTGCAGTTATCGTGTGATACAATCTCTCTATCTGAGTTCTGACTAGATGGAGGTCATGGAGAACTCGTCAAACCCCATCATCAGTCATATGCCAGATTGGCTCAACTCGAGTTTATTAATGGAATCTGTGAAATTTTTTTTTCAATATTCACACTTGCTCTGATCAGAGACTTTCTGAACTCAGTCTTGTGAATCACATAGGACTACTTCTTTTCTACCAAAATCGATAGATTTCATCTAGATGCATCCTACTCCAAACAGTAAACCTAAACCAACAATAGCCAACATACACAGCAAGGACCTGAATGGTTAGCGACTAAGAGAACGTGCAGTCAACCTAAGTAGCCTCGCTGCGAATAGCCAATATAATGCAGGTCAAAAGATCAGTCATACCACTACAGCATCGAGAAAATCACTGACGAGTAAGTAGATATTGAAGTAGTTTCTCGTGTTGGTCATGCTCAATGCAAGTTGTTCTCTAGCAACCACCTACACTCTCACGCAGTGCCTCTACACTGTAGATTCAAGACTCATCTACTTGAAAAGAAGGTGATCCATGCATCGATCTTGAATGGATTGATCACTGTCTTCTGTGATAATCCTTCGATCGGAAGCATTCAAAAATTAACCACTAATGATGTATGTCTCAAATTCTTAACACTTTGAGAATATACAAAATCATCTTTGTTAATTTCTAGGCAGATCATGGACACATATGACATGATTGGTTATAAAGACTGTCCGTCAAGTATAAAATATACCCTAGAGAAAGGTATATGTTAATCAAGATTGGCTTCTAGGGTACATATCTAACAAACATTCACTTACACTAAAGCCAATCTGCCATATATCTGAGCTCCATCTTCTGAAGACAGGCTTCGATCTTTAGTTGGTTAAGTGACTCGAGCCTACCACATCCTATGTGGAGTTTACTCTCTACACCTCTATATATTTCTACTTGAGGTAATTGCGTATACCCCTGCTCTATGTGCATGGACTTCTGGTGAGACCTTGGCTCCTTTGCGAGGGCTATGAACCATTATCTATGCAGTACAATGTCATAGCATCTAATGGTATGACACCCAGTTCTGCAACTATCATAAAAATCAAAATGCATCCTGTACATCTATAGTATATTCAGCTTCCATTGATCGATTGCCTGAAATCCTTCCAACATGCCGAACCAACATAACTCAAGAATACATGCTGATGTAGATATTCTACTATCAGCATTAGTGTATCCTCCTACTCTTAGCTTTAACTCTTCTTCAAAGATAAAGAATAATTTTTTAGTGCTTCTCAAATACTTAGGAATATTTTTCACAGCAATCCAATGCTCCCGTCTGGATTCGATTAATATCTGCTCATGACTCTCACAGTAAAATATACTAAGTTGAGTACATAGCATGGCATACACCCATGCCCAAGAGGATAATGGATCCCTCTTGGGGTTTCAATACTGAAGCCTTTCAGCACCTCTTATCTGTGAAAACCAAACATCCTTTTAGGATCTATCTTTATAGATCTTTATTCCCAAAATATAGGACGTTTGACCTAGGTCTTTGATAAGAAAATTCTATTTGCAACCACATCATAACCAATGTCAGCAAGGAATCCTCCCACTGACCTTCATGTAACTATATGATTCTTCTTTATTTTTTATGAAATCAAATAATTTGATCACATTATTAAAATAACTATTCCAACTTTGAGATTTTAGCTTAAATCCATAAATAAATTTTTGCAGTGTGATCTCTACCACTAGAAGTAAAATCCATAGGCCACTGCAAATAGATGCCTTCTCATGATATCCATTCAGTGGTGCTATCTACATATCCATTTCTTGAGATCGATGTACAACATCACCTCATTGTAGGTTTCAGGATCATTCCTATGTTTTGAATCTCTCTAAAGAAATACTTTCTCTGAATTTCTTGTAAGAATACCAAGTACCTTTCTAAAGGATGGGAGATCCTACTAGATCTATGAGGTGGAGGGATTACATATACTGGCTCATCTTAAATAGATTGTACAAGTCCTGTGACTCGTTATTCTTTAGAGACTCTCTCTTTGAGTTCATCCTCCCACTATTTTCAAGAAAATAGTATGATTGCTCACAATCACATTATGAACTACTGAAAAGAGAAAGTAACATTCCAAATTCTTTTGAGATTTTCTATAAACGAGCTCTCACAGACCTATCCTCTAACCTGTCCATTATATCATATCTTTATGGTGTGGTGAAACTAACTTTAGAGAGAACCTAATTTAAATTTTAGAAATTAAACTTTATTTCTAAAGAAATAATAGTTAAATTAGTGATATTCATGTTGGATCGGACCATATCCCATATAGTTCCATTGCTCTTCACAGATACCCCGTTGAGCTGAGGTGTACAAGAAGAATTCCATCATGAAAATATACCATTCTTTTTAGATAACCGATAAATTTTCTATTTGATATTGCATCCTCAATCTGATTAAAGTACCTTTAAAGTTTTTTTGACTTACTTTTCTACTTCACATCTGAATTCTTTGAATCTTTCAAAGTCTTTAGATTTGTATCTCATACACATACCTATATCATGGCTGATCATTGATAAAGGTGATGATGTAGAGATAACCTCTTAATCTGACTCATTAAATGGGCCATGCACATCGTATGTGTACTAGAGTAAGTATTTCAGCGGTCCTATCCCTTTGTCCCATAAAGGATAGTTTGGTCATTAATTCTCAAAGAGATGATTCACAGACTAGATATGACTAAACAGTCAATAAGCTCAAAGGCCCATTTTTCTCCAATCGACAAATTATTTCTTCTCATACATGATCTAGCCAAAAGAACCATCTATATACTTTAGTTTATTTGGTTCTAGATCTCTCAGACCCAATGGCATTCACTATTTATTCAAATAAGTTCATAAATACATCATCATACAAATGATAAAAAACTAAATCCAAACGGTAATCACCGAGGTTATATGCCCATGGCCACAGTGCAACTTTTGTGCCATTGCCGATTCAAAAAAGTCACTTCACCTTCTCTCAGTCCTCTTCCTTTCTTAGACCCTATATTAAAGCACGTAATATGCACTAGAGTCTAGTGAAAAAGAAAAATTCTTAAGATCAGAGTTGGGCAATTCGACATACCTTCCAAAGGCATGTCAATATTTTTTTAGGTTCTCTAAGTATGTACCTCTGAACTTTTCAAGGTTCCTTAGTTACCAGTATATTGATCAATTCAGTTAAGGTACTATAATATTTATTCATATAATAGTTTCATAAAATACCCATATGAATCAGGGATTGTAGGATCAAATTCATTAGTAATTTCTTATGCATGGTCACGTTAAGCTTCTCAAGCTCTTCAATATCCTTGATCATTGTCAAATAACGATCATGGATAAACTATCCATTATGCATCTTATGTACTGTGCGACTCTGATCATCTCATAACTGTTACAGATGAATCAGTATATCATTGATAGTCTACATATCCTTATGCATACGTTAGAGTTCATCAACCATGGACTCCAATTTATAGCACCTAACCTAAATATCCAACCATTTGTCAAGTATAGCTTGTTGATTATGGATTGGATAAGCTAATTGTTGCCCAGCTATGCAACCCAAGAGGGAGGGTGAATTGGGTTTTTAAAAATTTTAAGCTTAACTAATTACTTATGAAAAGTATTTGTTAAAAGCTTGATGAATGAGAAGAAAGACTTTAATTCAAGATTAATTACCTAAAGCAAGAATGCAAGGATATAATAAAGAAATAAAGAGAAACAATAAAGCACACCACAAACACAAGGATTTATAGTGGTTCGGTGCCAACCTTGCACCTACATCCACTCCCCAAGCTCCTACTTGGGAATTCCAATCCACTATACTTGTATTCAACCAGAATACAAACGTCGGAAACTCCGACACTAGCTATCCCAAGCTAGTTCACTTATTTCTCGGGTACAAGCCAACCCAAAATACTCCGATTTCAGGTTCGGATCAACCTTCCCTTGTTTTGGAAACCCTCCAAAAACAAGAACAATTACTCACAAAGAGTAAGACAGTTTAGAGCACAAATTAGTACAAGAATAGCTCCTTAAATGAGCGAATATAATAATAAAAACACTTTACTCAAATGAAGAATCCCCTTTTGGATTTCCTCAAGGTGGATGAAGAGTTGAATGAACGCTTGAGGAGAAGATGAAATTTGATTGAAAACTTCTTGAAGGCTTTGAAAGAGCTCTTGATCAAGGTTGAACAGTTGACTTGAAAAACCCTCTCTTTGAATGCTCTTGAATGCCCTTTTGAACGCTCTTATTTTTCTCTTTCACAATCTCTCGTGTATATTGTAGATTCCTTGTCTCTCTCGTGTGGATTGTGGATCCCTTTTCTTTTTCTCTCGTGTATATTGTAGATTCCTTGTCTCTCTCGTGTGGATTGTGGATCTCTTTTCTTTTTCTCTCGTGTATATCGTTGATCACAGTTTCTCTCGTGTAGATTTTGGATCCCCTTTTTTTTTTCACCTTTTGAAACCTTTTATAGCCTTAAGAAACAAGGGAAAACAATTTAGGCAGAAAAAGAGCCGTTAGAGCATTTTAAGGGAGCATAAAAGGCAATTAAAACGGGCAAAAAACTAGCCGTTACAGACGATTTCCATCGCAGGGGTCGACTCATGAGTCGACTCATGCTTCAGGAGTCGACTCATGAGTCGACTTCTGTTGCAACAGCCAGAACTGTGGTTTCTGGATTTTTTTTGGCCCAAATCAGCAGAGGTCGACTCATGCCTTGTGGGTCGACTCATGAGTCGACTCACAGGTTGTGCCAAGCCAAAAAACCAGCATGCCAAGGGAAATTTTTGCGTGCCAATCAGCTCATTGTGCCATGAGTTGACTCATGAGTCGACTCATGCACTTCAAACATTCATATCTTCAAAAATATAAGTCCAAATACAATGAATTTTTCACCGATAGATTACAAATCATTTGTTCTACCAAATGATACTATCAAATCAGGATTTTAGTAAAATTACGATTTTGCCCCTGAAGAGCATAAAGACTTTTTCAATTTAAAAATATTTGTATCCCTTCAATCTGCTTTGTAATCATCAAAATCAATCTAGGAGCAACAATCTTCCCCTTTCTGATGATGACAAAACATTTGAACAAAAGCATTTATGTGAATCAATAATTTCAAAAGAATGCATTATAGGTGTATATGCTTGAAAAGAGTATGATTCTTTTGGCATGTGATATAAATGGTCATATGCAAGAATAGTTTGCTCATTTGCTTAAAGATTTGAAGATATGCTCATTGGATTATGTGATTTTGATGTTAGAGCGGAAAACTTGTTTTTGTTATCAGAGCAAGCTGTATTTTGAAAATTTGCTCATTCTCATTTGATTTTAGTTTTAACATCAGAGCAAAAAATAATTATGTGCTTTTACAAAAAAATAATTATGTGTGCCAAAGCATGTGTAAGAGTTGATTTGGAAAGTGTATTAGATCATTTTGAGTTTAAGATGTATCAGAGCAAGAGAAAAATAAATTTTGCAATGTATCAGAGCAAGAAAAACAGTTTTACAATGTTATTAGAAAAAATTTTACAATGTATCAGAGAAAATTTTACAATGTATCAGAGCAAGTTAAAAAAAAAATTTAAGATGTATCAGAGTAAGTTAAATTTCTTAAGATGTATCAAGGTAAATAAAATTTCAAAAGATATACCAGAGCAAGTTAGAATTTTGAAGTATATCAGAGCATATTTAAATTTTTTTTTTTTAAAGCAAATCAGAGCATATGTAAAGAAGTAATTTAAAAGTTACTTATTTGCATTATATTTAGCATTGTACTTTTGATATTGTTCTTTAAATTTTCAATTCATTCATTAATTTCTCATAATTTGTAGTTTTGCTTTTGATGGATTGCTTTTTCTTTAATTGCTCATAATTTATGGTTTCGCTTTTGTTGGATTGCTTTTTGTTTAATTTCTCCCCCTTTTTGACATCATCAAACATGGTTAACTCCTCCTTTTTCTGAAACATTCTTTAATTTCTCCTCCTTTAGAGTTTATCATAGATGTTTGCTCCCCCTTAATACAGTAATTATTAACAGCAAACAACAACAAAGAGAAGACAATATTTCAACAAGGAGAATATATATAACCAAAATATGATCGACATCATTACAAAAGGTAGAAATATAAGTAAAAGATGATACCATAAAACCATAATTATTTCAATACATAGTTCATAATATAGAAGTCAACCAGCTAATTGTCAATACATGGCCCCAAAATACAGATCCTAGAACAAGACACTAACACCTAGGATCTATTAATGATCAAGACAAGTCATGGATCGGAGTCATCAGATATGGGATGAGAAGCTGATGGATCAGAAGTGCGTCCTCTACCCCGTCTGCCTCTGGCACGAGCAGGAGAGCGAGATGAACTGGGAGGCTGAGAACGCTGAGAGGCTAAGGACTGAACAGAAAGGGTGAGTCTAATGGAATCAAGTACGTTCAGTGCTCTGGAAACAGACTGAAGTAGAGCAGTGAACTGAGTGGTTGCATGCTCACTCGATCCTCGGATCTCTTTCCTCAGTAACTCATATCCACCCTCTAGTGCTCCTCTGAGCCTGCCAGTCTCTGCAGTGAGGTCTGTGACCTCAATAGTTGACTCCTGTGGCTGAGGATGGGCCAAAGCAAGGACTTGCCCCTGCAAGTCAAGAACTCTGCCAGTCAGTCTCCAGACTGAGTCCTCAAGCTGCTGAATCCGGATGGACTGATCTGATATCATCTGAAACATAGTGGAGATGTGGGGAGTCATGGTCTGATCAGAAGAAGTGGCTCCAGGTGCAAAAGTAGTACTGCTCCATTAGCTAGACAGCAAAGAAGCCACACGCTGTGATATCTGCTCGATCTGATCGTCAGCCAGTCTGAACTCTGATTGAGGTGCTCTGCTCTCTGGCTGATACACTGGTGTGGGCATCCTAGTAAACTCTGAAGGGCCAGCCTCTGTATCAGGAATGAACTGGATATTTGGTGATACTGTCCTGAAGTCATGGATAGGAGATGATGGACCTTCTTCTTCAGCTCTGTCTTCAGTTCTGTCTTCAGCTCTCTCCTCAGCTCTTTCTTCAGAGCCCTTGATCCAACCACCATCAGTCTTTGTAAATCCCATTCGGTGCAGGGTGTGTTGGTTGAAAGTGTCCACATGAGAGAGCTTAGTAGAAGCCTCCCCCTCACAGCTAACTCCAAACCTCCTAAATACTCGAGTAAGGGCCATACCATAAGGCAAGTGTGCCTTGGATCTGTTCAAAGTCTCTCTCATGGCCTCTATCATAAGTGCAGGGAGGTTCAGGGGGGTTTGAGTGATGACATGAAACATGATACAAACATCTCTGCTGGAAAGTAAGTCATGCCTACCACTCCTAGGAAAGAAGAGCTTCGTTACCATCTGATGCAGGATCCTCATCTCAATGGACAAAATCTTTGCTTCCAATTTATTTAAACTCCCTGAATAAGTTCCCCCTAAAATAACTCTGATCCCCTCTTCTTTTACTGGGAGTTTCATATAAGAGTAACCCTCACTAGGCAACTGAAGAATTTCTCCCAATATACTAGAATCCAAGCAAATATCAATACCCTTGACTGTTGAAGTCACTGACCCATTTCCATAATGTAGATTCTGGTAGAATTCTCTAACTAGGTCAACATAGGTGACTTCCTTAAGGGAGCAGTAGGAATCCCATCCTTGGTTTTTAATCTTGGTTGCAAATGTAAAACCTTCTTTTTCAAAGAACCAAAAATCTATATTCTTTCCGGTTTCAACTTTTCTATCAGAAAGAGGATTCTTACTGGGGCTTAGGAAGGATTGAGGGGGACCTTGAGCAGATACTGAAGCTGGAGTGGGAGTAGTGGAAGACTGACCAGCTTGCCTTTTCTTTCGGACAATTTCTTCAGGCTCACGGACTGACTTTCTTCTTTGGGGAAGCTTCATCTTCGGAGCCATATTCACTACAGTAGCAGGCAAGGAGACTTGGAGGAACAAGTGAATGAGTGGAGGAGGGATCACAAGAGAGTGAAGAGGGATTTTGGTGGAGAAAAGAAGTGGATTTGGGAAGAACGGTGGAGTGCTAGGGCACGCTCTAACCGTGCCAAACAATGGGAGAAAGCACAAAAATTCCTTTCCAAGGTGGCGATTTTTGGTGGAGAGGAGGAGGGAGAAGTGCCTCGAACTAGATCCTTGGATTTGGAGCAAAAGGAATTGGAGAAGTCGGCTTTTGGAAGGAGGAAGATGAGAGGATGAGTCGTCTCACGAACAGGATCCCGTATAAAAAACAATGAGCCCGTGGGAAGTTTGAGGAAATAACAAGTTTGCCATTGAGTCGACTCATGGGGGTCGACTCATGAAGTTTAGAAATTCAAAAAAAATGTGAATAAATTTCAGAAAAATTTGAAATTTTGGGAGAAGGAGTTTTACTCAAAGATAAGTTTTTAGAATGATAAATTTGAGCTTTTGGGACCAGGATAGATGTTGAAAATTGAGCTCTAAGAATTTTTGACATCAATTCTTAGAAATTGAGAAAAATTTAGGCATATGGATCTAGAATTCCTAGATTTCTTCTAATTTCATAGAATCTATCCTCACTAAGGGCCTTTGTAAAGATATCAGCTAATTGATTTTCAGTGCAAACATATTCAAGAATTATATTTTTATTTTGAACATGTTCTCTTATAAAATGATGTCTTATTTCAATATGTTTGGATCTTGAGTGTTGAATTGGATTTTTAGATAGATTTATGGCACTTGTGTTGTCACATCTTACTGGTGTTTCATTAAGTTTGATTCCAAAGTCTTCGAGTTGTTGCTTAATCCACAAGATTTGAGCACAACAACTTCCGGCTGCAATGTATTCGGCCTCAGCCGTAGACAGTGCCACCGAATTTTGTTTCTTGCTAAACCATGAGATTAGGTTAACTCCAAGAAATTGGCAAGTTCCACTTGTGCTTTTTCTATCTAATTTACATCCAGCAAAATCAGCATCTGAATATCCTAATAAATCAATTTGTGAGTCCTTAGAGTACCATAACCCTAGAGTTTGAGTACCATTTAAGTATCTAAGGATTCTTTTAACAGCATTCAAATGAGATTCTTTAGGATTAGATTGATATCTAGCACATAAACAAACACTAAACATGATATCAGGCCTACTTGCAGTTAAATATAATAATGAGCCAATCATACCTCTATAGTATTTTAAGTCTACACATTTACCTTCATCATCCTTGTCAAGCTTACATGAGGGACTCATTGGTGTGCCAATTGGTTTGCAGTTCTCCATTCCAAATCTTTTGAGTAGTTTCTTGGTGTACTTACTTTGGGTGATAGAGATTTTCTCTTTTGATTGTTTGATTTGGAGTCCTAGGAAGAAGGTGAGTTCTCCCATCATACTCATCTCGAACTCCCCCTGCATAAGCTTAGCAAAGTCTTGACAAAGGGATTCATTAGTAGACCCAAAAATTATGTCATCAACATAAATTTGTATAACTAGCATATCATTTTGATTTCTTTTAATAAAGAGGGTTGTATCTGTAGGAACCAGATCTAGGGTTTCAGGGTTAGATCTTGAAACTTTTTCAAGATCATACAGCGGAAGACTAAAATAAATCAAAATTTATCTTTTAAGATCAGAAAATCCCTAGATCTAAGATCCTATTACATGATTATTACATAGCATTAAATCAAAAATTAAAATATATATAAATATAGTATGAACTACATGTTGATCATATCAACATGTTTCTATACTAGCTACATCTAATGTATGTATTAAATAATAGATCAGATCTATTACCTTGCAAGTTAGACGCTCTAACCTCGCTGATCCGGGCTTAAGGATGATGTTGCAAGCCGCACACACGTCCGGCCTCTAGGAGTCGTCCACACGAGCCCACGAATCTCGATCAGAAGTCCTGCTTCAGGAAATCAGCACAGTATGCTAGTACTGCGCTGATCCTTCTTTGATGGTTGATCAGGTGCCTCCTTCTTCTTGATTTGGACTCTTCCAAAGATGGAAAGTAGAAGGAGGAGTTTCAGATCTGAGATACTCTCAGAAAACTCAAGATGGAGGGAGGAAAGATATGAAAACAAAAACCCAAGAAGAAGACCCTCTTCTTCTTCACGTTTTTCTCTCTAGATACCCAAACTTGCATCTTTTATATCTCCACGACCCAAAAGTATTTCTCTCTGATTTTTGGATGGCAGAAATACCTCTCAAAAAACTATCTCCACTTAAAATTTCACGAATAAACTCATCTTATATAGAGAGATATGATAGAGTCCTTGTCTAGGTCAAACACCTAGTCAAGGCTTATCCAAACATGGCAAGTAAAGGGACGCCCAACTCTTGAGCACCTCCTCCATATTTTCATGCATGGATCACCAGAAAAAGGTGTAAAATATGAACCCTAAAAGCCACGAAAATTTCAAAAAAATTTGGATAAATTCGGTGCAAAATTGAAAGAGTTTTGGATTTCTAAAACTCTATCTCATAGAATTTGAAATCCAAACTTATTCCTTTTAGATTTGATCCAAATCACCTTCCATGTAAGAAAGAAGAGAGGAGACCTTTTGTGAACGTGGGAGAGATCTGGGAGAGGGCTTTTGTCGCACAAAATAAGTGGAGATTGGCATTGAATAAGAGAGAGGGCGTGGAGAAGGCTTATGTGGCGCAAGGTGGAATCCTAGTCCTACTAGGATTCTGTCTCATAACTTGTTTTAATTTGGTTTCCCAAACCAAATCAAATCAAAATTAGATCAACCCAATTAAAATAGGTCTTAACCCAATTAAGAACCTAATTTAATCAGATTAAATTATATTTAAATCTGATTTATTTTCTAATCAAATTAGAAATTAGATTGACCCAAGTCCTAGTTGAACTAGGACTAGTTTTTCCTTGCACTTGGTTTATCCAATAAACCAATTGGACTTGATCCAATCAAGCCCAAACCAAATCTAATTAAATCATATTTAATTAGACTTAATCTCAGCCCATTGGCTTAATCAAATTAAGCTAATTAGCAATCGAATTGCTAATCGATCCTCCTGCAACACTTGCACTGGGTTAAATATCAATCGTATTGATCATCTAACCCTAGAACGATTCTTAATCGTTGATCAACCATCCGATCGGATCATGAACTCTAATGTGTGTGACCTCATAGGTCCGAACCTAAGTCGGTAGCATAGGAACAAATTTCTATACCAATCGAAGTGACCATCTAGCAATGGTACCCGACGACCGGATAGGTCGAATGTGTAGAACAACATCCTTAGAACCCATGCGGATATAGTTTTCATATAATTCATCCCCTTGACCAAAATGATCATAGGACACCCCAGAGCTCAACTGTCAACTCTGATCAGGTTGTCCACATTGTATTTCAAAATATCAAATCCATCTGATGGATTACCCTGGCCAAGGTTTTGCTAAATTGAAATACAGCGACTCATTCTTCTCCAACTCTTGGAGTGGTCAATCCCATCTCGATCACACTCTGACTTCGCAAGTACTTGACTGTGCCCAGAAGCCTTCCGTCCCTGAATTAAAAATTCAGTTAGTCCAGTACCAAAGCACAGTGAGTTGCTTGCAAGTCACTGAGGCGATCTCAAGTCTAAGGGACACTTATACCTATATCCCATCAGAGACATTCTCGACAGCAGAATGCTCTGGAGTTGGTCACGTTCAATGACGATGTACCCTTACATCTCACCTGTATGCCATACCAGTGTCTCCACACTCCTTGGTTAAGAGGACAACCAACCCATATGGCCTACAGCGACCTATGCTTGATAGAAGCTGTCGTCCTTATTAACAGCCTATCATTTGGTCGTGAACAGTTTTAAGGACTAATCGATAAATCCTCTCTTTATCGAACTTAAATAGTCCTAAGGACTTCATCATAACAACGGAGTTCATTAGAAGATGAAAGCTTATAATGAAAATGCCAAATATATTTTATTTATTAACAAATCAATTACAATACTTGGTTGCTCAACCGTCAACAGCTTGACGATTGGCTTTTTAGGACACATTTCCCAACAACTCCCACTTGTCCTAAAGCCACTCGGCACAGTATCTAATACCCATCTTCGACTTGTGGTTGTCGAACTCCTTTATCGCCAGGGCTTTAGTGAAGGGGTCGGCTAGGTTCTCCTTTCCGTCGATCTTCTGAAGGTCGACGTCACCTCGATCCACGATCTCTCGGACCAAGTGGAAGCGGTGCAAGATGTGCTTCATCCGCTGATGTGCTTTGGGTTCCTTCACCTGAGCTATGGTACCAGTGCTGTCGCAGTAGAGCAGGACTGGACCATCGAAGGAGGTGCTACTCCGAGCTCATTGATGAATTTCCTCAGCCACACAGCTTCCTTCGCGGCATCTGATGCTGCGATATACTCTGCTTCACAAACAGAGTCTGCCACAGTATGCTGCTTGGAACTCTTCCAGCAGATGGCTCCACCATTCAGAGTAAAGATATAACCCGACACACTCCTGCTGTCATCATGGTCAGATTGGAAGCTAGAGTCTGTGAACCCCACAAGTTTCAGATCTGACTCGCCATAAATCAACCATTGGTCCTTAGTATTTCTCAAATACTTAAGGATGGCTTTAACCACTTTCCAGTGGTTTTCTCCAGGATCAGATTGGTATCTACTCACTACTCCTAGTGAGTATGCCACATCTGGTCTTGTACATGTCATGGCGTACATGATAGATCCCACGGCTGAAGCATATGGGACTCTACTCATACGCTCTCTCTCTTCAGGAGTTGTCGGACAATCCTTCTTAGAGAGAGAAATTCCTTGGCCTATCGGTAGATAGCCCTTCTTGGAATTCTCCATGCTGAACCTCTTCAGCACAGTATCTATGTACATGGACTGGGATAACCCAAGCATCCTTTTAGATCTATCCCTATAGATCTTCATCCCTAGGATGTAGGATGCTTCACCCAAGTCCTTCATGGAGAACTGTGATGACAACCAAACTTTTATTCCCTGTAGTGCGGGGATGTCATTCCCGATTAAGAGAATGTCATCCACGTACAAGATAAGGAATACCACAACTGGACCATTTGCCCATTTATAGATGCAGGGCTCTTCTCCATTCTTAATGAAGCCATACGTTTTGATCACCTTATCAAAACGCATGTTCCAACTCCGAGAAGCTTGCTTCAATCCATAAATGGATCTCTGAAGCTTGCACACCTTGGACTCATCTGTGGATGCAAACCCCTCAGGTTGTATCATATACACCTCTTCGGTCAGCTCTCCATTAAGAAAAGCTGTCTTTACATCCATCTGCCAGATCTCATAATCTAGATGGGCAGCTATTGCAAGCATTATCCGAATAGATTTGAGCATTGCCACAGGAGAAAATGTCTCGTCATAGTCAATACCATAACGTTGACGATACCCCTTGGCAACCAGATGGGCTTTATAGGTCTCCACCTTTCCGTCTGCGCCCCTCTTCCTTTTGAAGACCCATTTACACCCAATGGGTTTAACCCCTTTAGGTGGGTCAACCAATGTCCATACATCGTTGACCTTCATGGACTCCATTTCGGATTTCATGGCTTCAAGCCATTTCTCGGAATCAGGTCTCTGCATAGCATCCATATAGGTGATCGGATCCTCATTATTCTCATCAAGTTCGATGGGATCACCGTCCCGGACCAAGAAACCGTAGTATCTGTTCGGCTGACGCGGTACTCTATCGGATCGCCTTAATGGTACAGGTATATTGGGCTCCGGATCTGATCTAATCATATCCGACTCAGGTTCAGCTATTGGTGTCGGTCCTTCTACCTGTTGAACTTCATCAAGTTCAACCTTAGAGGCAACGGTTCCTTCACCAAGGAACTCCTTTTCTAAAAAGATTGCCTTAAGGCTGACGAACACCTTTTGTTCATCAGCATGGTAGAAAAAATATCTTTTGTCTCTTTGGGGTACCCTATGAATGAGCATTTGTCAGACCTAGGTCCAAGTTTGTCTGTGACTAATCGTTTGACATAGGCCGGGCACCCCCAGACCCTAAGGTGTGAAAGTGCTGGCTTACGTCCCGTCCATATCTCATATGGAGTCTTAATTACAGACTTACTTGGAATCCTATTTAACAGATAACAGGCCGATTGAGTACATATCCCCAGAAGGATATCAGCAAGCTAGCAAAAACCCATCATGGATCGGACCATGTCTAACAGAGTCTGATTCCTCCTTTCAAACACACCATTATGCTGTGGTGTTCCTGGAGGAGTCCATTGGGAGAGAATCTCATTCTCTCCTAGATATGTGAGAAACTCACTAGAAAGGTATTCTCCTCCTCGATCAGATCGAAGAGTTTTAATACTCTTCCAGTTTATTTTTCTACTTCACTTCAGAATCGTTTGAACATTTCAAATGAATCCGACTTATGTTTCATCAGATAGACATATCCATATAGGTATAGGTCATCCGTGAAAGCTATGAAGTAGAAATATCTACCTCTAGCACTGGTGCTCATGGGCCCACATACATCAGTATGTACTAGGCCCAAGAGCTCAGTAGCTCTCTCACCTTTTCCAGTAAAAGGTGACTTGGTCATTTTACCAAGAAGACAGAACTCACAGGTTGGAAGTGATTCACAATCACTGACTTTGAGGATTCCCTCTTGAGTCAACCTGTTTATTCTGTTCTTATTTATATGACCTAGCCTCCAATGCCATAAGTAGATATTTGACACACTATCTAATCTAGGGTGCTTGCCAGTAGAATAGACTCTTATCAGGCTTGATCTTTTTGGTCTGACTCTGCACAGATGTCCCAGCCTGAACTTGCACCTTCTTGACTTTCTTCTTCTTGTTCTTCTTTCCTTTCTCAAAGGGTCGAGAACCAGAAGATGAACCTCCCACTGAGTTCACTGAGTTCACCGACTCCTTGAGGAGTTGGTGATCCTTCTCAAAGTTCTGAAGCAACCCCATTAACCCATGGTAGTTTACTTCAGGCTTTGTCATTCTATAATGAGTGAGGAATGGGAGACAAGACTTGGGCAGCGAGTTCAGTATTGCATCTTTCCCAAGCTGCTATCAAGGGAAAGCCGAGCTTGCTCAATCATTCCATCAGCTCGATCATGTACAATACATGATCAGTGATAGAGACTCCATCCCGTATTTTGGCGTTGAAGATGGCACAACTAGTCTTGTGCCTCTCTACGTCATCGGGTGTGCCAAAGGTATCCTCCAACACTTGAAGCATGTCCTTTGCTGAGCCGTCTCGAATCTGCGACTGAACTCGTCGCTCATGATAGCAGCCAGCATGATACAGCGCACCGTGGTCCGGTCACTGAGCCACTTCTGGTAAGTGTCTCTGACTGTTCCACGTGCATTGACAGCTGGCTCCTCAGGTGCAGGATCCATTATCACATATAGGATCCGTTCATGCTCCAGGACTATCTTTAACTTTCGGTACCAGCTACCGAAGTTGGGTCCCACCAACTTATCATTGTCCAACAATGATCGGAGCGATAGGGAAGTGGCCATATTTGCACAAAGGAGAACCATAACCTAATTAGTAATTGATTCATTAAACCTAAAGATTTGGACTTTAATCAAAAGGTTTCTCCCACTATTTTATTCGAATTGGTAGCCTCTACCTCCAACTCGAGGAATTATCCTAATTCCTTAGCGGGTACTAGAATCCACTTAGACTGCACACAAGCCCAACTTTGGTTGGTCAACCCATGTACATCTAAGGGTAGGTTCATAACCAATTGTTTCTCTAAATAATTTCTAGTAATTTTAATTTTGCCCCAGAAACCTAATCAGTAGGCTTTGGCCTCCACTGTAAGGATCCGGTTAGGTCCAACCATTAACATGATCATACTTGGTGTATCTAACCAACGAATGATTAAGCCCAACTTTGGTTGGCTCACCTAACCACCATTAGAGAGACACTTCCAAGTCATCATATGATGAGTGATAATTCCATTAGTCAACAAGCACCAGGCCTTTGGGTCTGCAATGATTATTGAGTTAATGGACTCATTATCAAACACCTTAATGGGAGGCTATGACTCAGTTATCTCCATAACTTTATCATTTTAAGGACCTAATAATTTTAGAGGATTTAAATAATATAGAGGATGAGGTCAGATGAACCAGCTTATCATGATCCTCCCACTGACTTCACCAAGTCAGCTTAAGGGAGACCAGGGCTGGTCTAGGAGCACCTAAATCAGTCACACTGATTTACCTAGCTGACATGGGTCAGCTCGAATAGTCAAGTGATTCGATCAAAATATAATTTCACCAAGAGGCCAGGTAAGTTTGATCAGTGGGAGGGTCTGCCAAAGCTTGCCTTAGACACCATCAGAAATGGCCAGGTAAGCGGGCTCCCAATTAAAAACCACCGGTCTGGTTTACCTTAGACACCAACTGGTTTAATTAGTTTCGATTAGATCAACCTAACAGTTCGTGCTAGACCGCTTAGCCAAAAATCAAGTCCATTTGGTTCTCGTTAAAGACATGGACTTGACCAACTACAACTATTGTAATTGATCTAGAGAATCCTTGACCTAATCTAAGACAACAATTGATTAGATTTAGTCAATTCTCTAATTAAGTCCATCTTTAATCTAACCATAGGTCTAACCCAATTAATGGACCTAATTTCCACTAACCCATTAACCCAATGTGTTATGATTTGTGTCTTAGGTTCTTCAATTCACAATCCTAGAACCTAATCAAACAACTTCTTAATTCTTAATTAAGTTTTGGGCTGAGGGTTGGGTTTGGCTTTTCAAAAAATCATTTTCATATTTGTAAAACAATTTTACAATATGATTCTATTAATCATATTGCATGTTTGATTCATAATCAAGATGCAAGTGAAATAAACATGAAACTACTTTAGATCTAATCTAAACAGGTTCATGTAATTGAAACAATTTCAACTTTAAATAATTTCTTTGCATAAAAATTATTAACAAAGAGATTTTATTTCAGATTTAAACATCTTTTAAATCTAATAAATCATAAATTTAATCTAGATCATATCTAATAAATTTATGATTAAAGATAGATCTACACAAACTAGGACAACCTTTGCACTGTAAGGGGTAAACCTTACAGCAGGACAACCTTGCAGTTTGTGATTGATCTAAAATTTTAATTTTAGATTTAATAATCAGATTATAAATTAGATCTAATCTAAAAAATAATCTAAGCATGTATAAATAATCATGTAATAAAGAACCTGGCTCTGATACCAATTGAAGGAACCAGATCTAGGGTTTCAGGGTTAGATCTTGAAACTTTTTCAAGATCATACAGCGGAAGACTAAAATAAATCAAAATTTATTTTCTAAGATCAGAAAATCCCTAGATCTAAGATCCTATTACATTATTATTACATAGCATTAAATCAAAAATTAAAATATATATAAATATAGTATGAATTACATGTCATATCAACATGTTTCTATACTAGCTACATCTAATGTATGTATTAAATAATAGATCAGATCTATTACCTTGCAAGTTAGACGCTCTAACCTCGCTGATCCAGGCTTAAGGATGATGTTGCAAGCACACGCGTCCGGCCTCTAGGAGTCGTCCACACGAGCCCACGAATCTTGATCAGAAGTCCTGCTTCAGGAAATCAGCACAGTATGCTAGTACTGCGCTAATCCTTCTTTGATGGTTGATTAGGTGCCTCCTTCTTCTTGATTTGGACTCTTCCAAAGATGGAAAGTAGAAGGAGGAGTTTCAGATCTGAGACGCTCTCAGGAAACTCAAGATGGAAGGAGGAAAGATATGAAAATAGAAACCCTAGAAGAAGACCCTCTTCTTCTTCACGTTTTTCTCTCTAGACACCCAAACTTGCGTCTTTTATATCTCTACGACCCAAAGGTATTTCTCTCTGATTTTTGGATGTCAGAAAGGACTCTCAAAAAACTATCTCCCCTTAAAATTTCACGAATAAACTCGTCTTATATAGAGAGATATGATAGAGTCCTTGTCTAGGTCAAACACCTAGTCAAGGCTTATCCAAACATGGCAAGTAAAGGGACGCCCAACTCTTGAGCACCTCCTCCATATTTTCGTGCATGGATCACCAGAAAAGGGTGTACAATATAAACCCTAAAAGCCACGAAAATTCCAAAAAAAATTTGGATAAATTCGGTGCAAAATTGAAAGAGTTTTGGATTTCTAAAACTCTATCTCATAGAATTCGAAATCCAAACTTATTCCTTTTAGATTTGATCCAAATCACCTTCCATGTAAGAAAGAAGAGAGGAGACCTTTTGTGAACGTGGGAGAGATCTGGGAGAGGGCTTTTGTCGCACAAAATAAGTGGAGATTGGCGTTGAATAAGAGAGAGGGCGTGGAGAAGGCTTATGTGGCGCAAGGTGGAATCCTAGTCCTACTAGGATTCTGTCTCATAACTTGTTTTAATTTGGTTTCCCAAACCAAATCAAATCAAAATTAGATCAACCCAATTAAAATAGGTCTTAACCCAATTAAGAACCTAATTTAATCAGATTAAATTATATTTAAATTTGATTTAATTTTCTAATCAAATTAGAAATTAGATTGACCCAAGTCCTAGTTGAACTAGGACTAGTTTTTCCTTGCACTTGGCTTATCCAATAAACCAATTGGACTTGATCCAATCAAGCCCAAACTAAATCTAATTAAATCATATTTAATTAGACTTAATCTCAGCCCATTGGCTTAATCAAATTAAGCCAATTAGCAATCAAATTACTAATCGATCCTCCTACAACACTTGCACTGGGTTAAATGTCAATCGTATTGATCATTTAACCCTAGAACGATTCTTAATCGTTGATCAACCATCCGATCGGATCATGAACTCTAATGTGTGTGACCTCATAGGTCCGAACCTAAGCCGGTAGCATAGGAACAAATTTCTATACCAATCGAAGTGACCATCTAGCAATGGTACCCGACGACCGGATAGGTCGAATGTGTAGAACAACATCCTTAGAACCCATGCGGATATAGTTTTCATATAATTCATCCCCTTGACCAAAATGATCATAGGACACCCCAGAGCTCAACTGTCAACTCTGATCAGGTTGTCCACATTGTATTTCAAAATATCAAATCCATCTGATGGATTACCCTGGCCAAGGTTTTGCTAAATTGAAATACAGCGACTCATTCTTCTCCAACTCTTGGAGTGGTCAATCCCATCTCGATCACACTCTGACTTCGCAAGTACATGACTGTGCCCAGAAGCCTTCCGTCCCTGAATTAGAAATTCAGTTAGTCCAGTACCAAAGCACAGTGAGTTGCTTGCAAGTCACTGAGGCGATCTCAAGTCTAAGGGACACTTATACCTATATCCCATCAAAGACATTCTCGACAGCAGAATGCTCTGGAGTTGGTCACGTTCAATGTCGATGTACCCTTACATCTCACCTGTATGCCATACCAGTGTCTCCACACTTCTTGGTTAAGAGGACAACCAACCCATATGGCCTACAGCGACCTATGCTTGATAGAAGCTGTCGTCCTTATTAACAGCCTATCATTTGGTCGTGAACAGTTTTAAGGACTAATCGATAAATCCTCTCTTTATCGAACTTAAATAGTCCTAAGGACTTTATCATAACAACGGAGTTCATTAGAAGATGAAAGCTTATGATGAAAATGCCAAATATATTTTATTTATTAACAAATCAATTACAATACTTGGTTGCTCAACCGTCAACAGCTTGACGATTGGCTTTTTGGGACACATTTTCCAACAGATACCCGATTGCCCATCGAATTTGGACTCAATATTTATGAGAGATTTAATTAGTGAGTTGATTATTAATTAACTCAATTTGATTGAATAATTATTTTTGGATCAAGTCCAATTGAATTGGATTCAGTTGGGTTTGACCCGATTAGGTTAAGTGTTGACCTAATCGTCGAAGTGGTTTGGTCCCTGATTTTATCAGGGGTTGGGCTTAGTCAATTCCTAATTTGATTAAGATTTTATTAAGTCTAATTAAGCCTAATTAAGTTAGGTTTAATTTAGTCTAATTGTGCTTAACCTATTTTAATTAGGTTGGCTCAATTAGGTTCAAACCACCTTGACTTTTCTCCCTGCGCCACCTCACTTCTTCAGTGCCCATTTGAATTCACGAGAAGCAACTTCTCATGAATTTTCTCCCACACAGAAGGCATCTCACGCCCACTCTTGTGCATTAATTTTTGGATAAACTTGATTTGTTAGCCATTCAAATTCAAAGGGTGTTTGAATTTGAATGGATAACTTATCCCTTGCGCCTTCTTGCTTATCCATCTTGTGCGCCACTTATCATACATGAGAAAGAGTTTCTTGTGAAATCTTTCCATGCACAAAGAAGCCATGCCCCTTCTCTTCTCATGCCCAGAGTGGATAGGGATGAGTTGGTTTGCATTTGAATTCAAATTCGATTTGAATTCAAGTGTGCAACCACTTATCTTTATCCTCTCATGCAGATAAGACATGTCTTGCACTGTTTTAAAAGAGAAAGAGATGTGGGGCGTGCGTAGAATTTTTCTGAGAGAAAGAAAGGGGTGTGAGGAAGCTTTTTGCATGAGGTGAAGGTCCAAAACCTTTCGAGAGAAAAGAAATGAAAAGAAGTAAAAGTGGGCGCAGAGTTTTCTTGCGTACCCTAGGGTTTTGGCTTAGGGTTCGAGAAGTGAGAACGTGAGCTACGAGTGTCGTGAGCCCACCAAACTTTAGGAAGAGCATCATCCACCTCTCTACCACTTTTTCTGATGATCTGAAGCATTCAAAGAGTCGGCAAACATCGATCAAAGGAGTTTGATCAACATCGGCCATCAAAAAGGTGCAGTCACGAACTAGCATTCGTGAGGAGCCGATCAGATCGGGAGCATTGCGTGGATGATCCGTAGAGATTAGACATACTATGTGGATACATTACGATGATCAGACTCTCTCGATGGTGATCAGATTACGACGATCGACTATCCGCACAAAGGTATTATGTTCTGAACACATAACAATAAATTATTTACTGTTCAAATTTGAATTTCAAATTTAAATGCATGCATGCTGTATATCATATTTAGATCCTAGTGTAGGATAAATATATGTTAATTAATTAGATTAATTAATAATTTCTACTATAAAATAGTGATTTTAAAAAGTTTTAAAATTACCATTTTACCTCTGCACTAAAAATTTCACTTTAAATGGTATCAGAGCGGGTTCTAAGATATGATATATATATTTGCATGTGTAGATTAAGTTGTAATCTAAAAGTTTAAATTTAAAATTTAAAATTTAAAATTTAAAATTTGAATTTTAAAAGTTGTTCGAAATTCAAAATTCAAAAATTTGAAATTCAAAATTTAAAATTTGAAATTTGAAATTTAAAATTTGAAATTCAAAATTCAAAATTTAAAAATTTGAAATTCAAAATTTGAAATTTAAAATTTGGTTGAAATTTTAAATTTGAAATTCAAAATTTAAAATTTAAATTTTGAAATTCAAAAATTTGAAATTTGAAATTTATTTGAAATTTGAAATTCAAAATTTAAAATTTGAAATTTAAAATTTAAAATTTAAATTTTGAAATTGGTATATTTAGATATACTTGATCCAAGTAGCAAGTAATCTAATTGGGTTGGTTGCCATGGTCGTCCAGTCATAGGAGAAAAGTAGGGTTTAAAGGCCCTCTCCTCCCATTCGATGGGGTTCTCCTATGACGGTAGGGGTGCTGCTGCAATTATATCCCATGCAGATGAAGTAGCGAAAGGACTTAATTATAAAAGTTTAATTATAAAATTTATCATGAATGTATTAGATTAGATCTAAAGGAATATTCATGATTTATTTTGATTGAGTTATTTCCTGTTAAGTAATTAGTAATAGGATTGCTATTTATGAAATGTGCTGATCTATTTGTGAAATGAGTCAACATATTTGGTGAATAGAAAATAAAACCTTTCAAATTTAAAAATTATTTTCAAAATGCCAAACCCTGACCCATCAGCCCAAATACTTAATTAAAGGAATTAAGTGTTGTCAAATTGGTCTAAAATTATGAATTAAGACCTAAGACAATTGCATAAACTTGTGGGTCAATGGGTTAGATGGATTAGGTCCATAATTGGGTTAGACCTAAGGTTAGCTTAAAGAAATGGACTAAATTAAAGTAATTGGTCAAATCTAATCAAAAGTTGAATTAGATTAGGTCAAGGATACTCTAGACTCAACTTCAATAGTTGTAGTTGAATGGGTCCATGTCTTTAACTAGACCAAGATGGATTTAATTTATGGCTACGCAGTAGAACCCTATTTACTAAGTTGATCAAATTAAAACTAATGAATCGGTTGGTGTCTAAGGTAAGTTCGGCAGTTTGACCAGTGGTTCTTAAGTGGGAGCTACTCGCATTGATTCGATCTCTGATGAGTTAATGGCATATCCCCACCACTGATCTCACTTACCTGGCCAACCTGGTGAGTAAGGTTTTGATTATATCACTTGGTGATTAGGGCTCACCCATGTCATTAGGTAAATTAGTGTGACTAATTTAGGTGCTCCTAATGCCGGCTTTAATTAAATCCTTTTTAATCTGACTTGATGAAGTTAGTGGGAGGATTGAAATTGACTGATTAATTTCTTCTCTTCCTTCACTTAATAAAATCCTCAAAAATTATTAGGTCCCTAAAATGATTAAGTTATAGTGATAACTAAGTCATTGCCTCCCATTAAGTGAGTGATAATGAGTCCATTAGTTTAATAATCACTAGAGATCCAAAGGCCTGGTGCTTATTGACTAATGGAATTATCATTCATAGTATGATAATTTGGTTGAGTCTTTCTGATGGTGGTCAGGTTGGCCAGCCAAAGTCGAGCCTGATCATTTATTGATCCAATTCATCAAATTAAGTCATGTTAATGGTTGGACCTAATCAGATCTTTTCAGTGGAGGCCAAAGCCTACTGATTAGGTTCTGGGGCAAAATTAATTACTAGAAGTTGTTTAGAGAAACAACTAGTTATGAACCTACCCATAGATGCACATGGGTTGACCAACCAAAGTTGGGCTTGTGTGTAGTCTGTGTGGATTCTAGTACCCACTAAGGAATTAAAGTAATTCCTCGAATTGGAGGTTGAGGCTACCAGTTCGTAAAAATACTGGGAGAAACTTTAGACTAAAATCCAAGTCTTTAGTGTTAATAATTTATATACTAATAGAGGTCTGGTTTTTCTTTATGCAGCTATGGCCACTACCCTGTCGCTTTGGTCATTATTAGATAATGACAAGCTCATGGGACCTAATTTCGATAGCTAGTATCGAAAATTAAAAATTATCCTTGAGCATGAGTAGATCCTTTATGTAGTAACGGATCTGACACCTGAGGAGCCAGCCCCAAATGCTAGAGAGACGGTCCGAGATACTTACCAGAAGTGGCACAACGACTGGACCACCGTTCGGTGCATAATGCTGACAGCAATGAATGATGAGTTTAGCCGCAGGTTCGAGAATGCCCAGCCGTAGGAGATACTTCAAATGTTGAACGACTCCTTTGGCACGCCTGATGACGTTGAAAGGCACAAAACTAGTTGTGCCATTTTCAATACTCGGATGAGGGATGGGGCCTCAGTCACCGATCATGTATTGTACATGATCGAAATGATTGAGCACCTAAGTAAACTGGGCTTTCCCTTGCACGAGTAGCTCGGTAAGGATGCGATCCTTATTTCTTTGCCCAAGTCCTTCCTCCCCTTCCTTACTCATTTTCGAATGACAAAGCCTGCAGTGAAGTACCACAGCTTATTGGGATTGCTGCAGAACTTTGAGAAGGACCACCAGCTCCATAAGGAGTCAGTGAATGTTGTGGGAGGGTCTTCTTCTGGTCGTCGACCCTTTAAGAAAGGAAAGAAGAACAAAAAGAAGAAGAATAAGAAGGTGCAGTCGCATGCTGGGACGTCTGTACAAGGTCAGACCAAGAAGTACAAGCCCGACCAGAGCCAGGCAGAGTACTTCTTTTGCAAGAAGCAGGGGCACTGAAAGAGGAACTGTCCTCTATACATTGCCTCCCTGGACCCAAACAGGCTGAAGAAGAAGCAAGGTAATTATATGATAACACCTTGCAACTTTTTCATTTGTGATACTACTGCCTGGGTATTGGATACCGGAAGCCCTTATCATATTTGTAATTTGATGCAAGGTCTGCAGGTCAGTAGGAGATTTGATGACGATGAGAGGTTCCTGAACATTGGAGATGGAAGAAAAATTTCAGTTCTAGCTTTAGGAATCATGAACCTTGTAATCAATTCTTGTAATGTAATTCTGAGTGAATGTCACTATTGTCCAAGCTTTTTATTAAATATTATTTCTGTAGGCCTTTTGGCCATGTACGATTATGAATTTTTAATAAAAGAAAATATTTGTAATATCATTTTGAATGGTGTTACAATGTTTGTTAGACAACTAAATAATGAAATATACTTACTATCACAGCCTGTTAATGTGGTTCAAACCTTCGGTAAATGCCCTAGAATAGATAATATGTCAGAAGTCTACCTTTGGCACTGTAGGCTAGGTCATATCAATAAGAACAGGATAAACAGGTTGGCTCAAGAAGAAATTCTTGAAGTTGATGATTGTGAATCACTTCCAACCTGTGAGTCCTGTCTTCTTAGGAAGATGACCAAGTCACCTTTTACTGGAAAAGGTGAGAGAGCCAATGAACTCTTGGGTCTCGTACATTCTGATGTATGTGGACCCATGAGCTCAAGTGCAAGATGTGGATATTTCTACTTCATAACCTTCACAGATGACCTATCGAGGTATGGGTATTTCTACTTAATGAAGCATAAGTTGGAGTCGTTTGAAATGTTCAAACTATTCCGAAATGAGGTAGAAAAATAAATTGGAAAGTGTATTAAAACTCTTCGATCTGATCGAGGAGGTGAATACCTTTCCAATGATTTTCTGACATATCTTGGGGAGAATGAGATTCTCTCTCAGTGGACTCCTCCTGGAACACCACAACATAATGGTGTGTCTGAAAGGAGGAATCGGACCTTGTTGGATATGGTTCGATCCATGATGGGGTTTGCTGGTCTGCCAATCTTCCTCTGGGGATATGCGCTCGAATCAGCTTGTTACCTTCTAAATAGGGTTCCGAGTAAGTCTGTAACCAAAATGCCATATGAGATATGGATAGGACGTAAGCCAGTACTCTCGCACCTTAGGATTTGGAGGTGTCCGACTTATGTTAAACATTTAATTACGGACAAGCTTGGACCTAGGTCTGACAAGTATAATTTCATAGGGTACCCAAAAGAGACCGAAGGATATTATTTCTACCTAGCTGATGAGCAAAAGGTGTTTGTCAGCCTTAAGGTAATCTTTTTAGAAAAGGAGTTCCTTGGTGAAGGGACTATTGCCTCTAAGGTCGAACTTAAGAAAGTTCGACAGGTAAAACCGACACAAGTAGCTGAACCTGAACCAGATTTGGTTAGATCAGATCTGGAGCCCATTGTTCCTGCACCCTTAAGGCGATCTGGTAGAGTACCATGTTAATCGGACAGATACTATGGATTCTTGATCCGGGATGGCGATCCTGTTGAACTTGATGAAAATAATGAGGATCCGATCACCTACATGGATGCTGTTGGGTATAAAATACTCACAGCCGAAGTCCTCAGCAGAATCAACTCCAGAAAGACTTCACCCGGACTCCTACAGGAACCGAGCTCCGCCTACGACTCCGACCCCAAGGGGGACTTCGCCCGGACTCCTACGGGAGTCGGATTTTGTCGCCAACGTCAACCGCCGGTAAGATTCGTCCGGACTCCTACGGGAGCCGAACTTCGCCTTTAACTTTAATTGCAGGAAGACTCCACCCGGACTCCTACGGGAGTCGGGCTTCATCCTCGACTCCAACGGCTGCAGACAGACTTCGTCCAGACTCCTACGGGAGCCAGACTCCACCAACAACTTCAACCGCAAGTAGACTCAGCCCGGACTCCTACGGGAGCCGGGCTCCGTCCTCAACATCAGCTGCCGGTAAGCCTTGTCCGGACTCCTACGGGAGCCAAACTTCGCCTTTCACTTTAATTGCAAGAAGACTCCACCCGGATTCCTACGGGAGCCGGGCTTCGTCCTCGACTCCAATGGCTGCAGACAGACTTCGTCCGGACTCCTACGGGAGCCAGACTCCGCCAACAACTTCAACCGCAAGTAGACTCCGCTCGGACTCCTACGAGAGCCGGGCTCCGTCCTCAACATCAGCTGCCGGTAAGCCTTGTCCAGACTCCTACGGGAGCCGAACTTCGCCTTTCAATTTAATTGCAAGAAGACTCCACCCGGATTCCTACGGGAGCCGGGCTTCATCCTCGACTCCAACGGCTGCAGACAGACTTCGTCTGGACTCCGCCAACAACTTCAACCGCAAGTAGACTCCGCCCGGACTCCTACGAGAGTCGGGCTCCGTCCTCAACATCAGCTGCAGGTAAGCCTTGTCCGGACTCCTACGGGAGCCGAACTTCGTCTTTCACTTTAATTGCAGGAAGACTCCACCCGGATTCCTACGGGAGCCGGGCTTCGTCCTCGACTCCAACGGCTGCAGATAGACTTCGTCCGGACTCCTACGGGAGTCGGACTCCACTAATAACTTCAACCGCAAGTAGACTCCGCCCGGACTCCTATGGGAGCCGAGCTCCGTCCTCAACATCAGCTGTCGGTAAGCCTTGTCCGGACTCCTACGGGAGCCGAACTTCGCCTTTCACTTTAATTGCAGGAAGACTCCACCCGGATTCCTACAGGAGTCGGGCTTCATCCTCGACTCCAACGGCTGCAGACAGACTTCGTCCGGACTCCTACGGGAGCCGGACTCCGCCAACAACTTCAACCGCAAGTAGCCTCCGCCCGGACTCCTACGGGAGCCGGGCTCCATCCTCAACATCAGCTGTCGGTAAGCCTTGTCCGGACTCCTACGGGAGCCGAACTTCGTCTTTCACTTTAATTGCAGGAAGACTCCACCCGGATTCCTACGGGAGCCGGGCTTCATCCTCGACTCCAACGGCTGCAGACAGACTTCGTCCGGACTCCTACGGGAGTCGGACTCCGCCAACAACTTCAACCGCAAGTAGACTCCTCCCGGACTTCTACGGGAGCCAGGCTCCGTCCTCAACATCAACCGCCGGTAAGCCTTGCCTGGACTCCTACGGGAGCTAAACTTCGCCTTTAACTTTAATTGCAGGAAGACTCCACCCGGACTCCTATGGGAGCCGGGCTTCGTCCTCGACTCCAACGGCTGCAGACAGACTTCGTCCAGACTCCTACGGGAGCCGGACTCCGCCCACGACTTCAACTGCAGGTAGACTTCGTCCGGACTCCTACGGAAGCCAAACTCCGTCTTCTATTCCGACTGCGGAAAGACCTCGCCCAAACTCCTACGGATACCGGACCTCACTACCGACTCCAACCGAACTTCGGCCGACAAGTCTGGATCCCCTGGCAGGCCACAGTAACGGACAACACTGCTCCACTCCCTACAGCGGGCCCTACGCAGCTCCATTACTCCCTGACAGGCCGTATTAACGGCCACGATTCTGCCCCTCTCCCTACGGCGGATCCTGTTCGACCCCACCACTCCATGACGAGTCACGACAGCGGATGCCGCTCCACTCCCCGTAACTGATTCCACGTGGCGAGCCACGGTGATAGCCACGATCCCACTCCATTACCCTCCGCAATAAATTCCTCCTGGCTCTGGGCAGCCCACGACCAGGCGGTTATGGGCGTCGCTATCAATTTGTTGCCCCCTCCGTCTATAAAAGGGGGATCCCAGATACGTTATTCTATAAGCTTTCATCTTTCATCTAAAAACTCTGCTAAATTCTCCGTTCGAGCACTCCATTCTTGTTGAGGCAGAGAACTGACTTGAGCGTCGGAGGGTCTTGCCGGAGCAACCCCACCTCCGGTTTAGGCTTTTTTTGCAGGTCCCGGCGGCGACCGCGACTTCCTCGACTCCAGCTTCTCCGGCGCAAGCGGATTTTTGCACCAACATGATTGGCGCTAGAGGAAGGGGTGAACCTTCACAATACCCTTGTTCTTAAAGGAGCGCTCAACGGATCCACCCCCGATCGTCTCCTCCGACACCCACTCCTTGTTTCCCCCATGGGATCCATACTTGATGCCTCCTCGCAAGGCATCCACGCGACGGTCCACGGCCTCCGCGGCCAGATCCCAGGCTCCGGCCTCCCCTCCTGTTTCTCAACCCCCTCCTCCTCCTCCGGCGGCGACGGTCGGCACGGAGCAGTTTGACCTGCTGGCGCAGCAGGTCAGAGGCCTCACCGAGGCTGTGCAAGCTATGCAGCAGCAGCAGCCGCAGGCATCGGTACGCCCGAAAAGGGCATCCCCGGAACACCAGAATCCGGCGGTGGGGTGGGCCACCTGGGCCAGCCGCCCCATCCTTCCTGGGAAAACGAACCCGAGGGTAGAGAGCCCTCAATCGGACCATGACTCCACCCCTGGAAGATCCCTGCCACCATTCTGCCAGAGGACCCTCGAGACTCGAATTCGAGAGGATTTCCTGGATCGGAGGCTCCAGGAGATGAACCGGCGGATCGAAGAACTCTGCCATGCGCCCCCCACTTATGGTGAGGATATTTGTACTGACCCTCCCTTCTCCCAAATGATCATGCAGGAACCAATCCCGCCAAACTTCAAGCTTCCACAGTTCGAAAGCTACGACGGGACTTCGGACCCGGTTGATCATCTGGAGGCCTTCCGGATGATGATGCTGCTTCATGGTGCTCCTGATGCCATCTTATGCCGGGCCTTCCCGTCCACCTTGAAGGGAGCGGCGAGGAACTGGTACTCGACTTTGAAACCGGGTACCATCTTTTCCTTCGATCAAATGAGCCACCAATTTGTGGCCCATTTTGTCAGCAGCCGGCGCCCCCGGAAGGGTTCGAAATCCCTCATCAACATCAAGCAAAGGGAAGGGGAGTCCATTCGGGCCTACATCAACCGCTTCAACATCGCGGCGCTGGAGGTCCGGAACTTGGACCAATCAGTCGCAATGGCCGCCCTGAAGGGTGGCCTTCAGAAGAATGATCTTTTGTTCTCCCTGGAGAAGAAGTATCCCAGGGATTTTGCTGATTTGCTGGCCCGGGCCAAAGGGTACGTCCGAGCGAAAGAAGCCTTCAAAATGAAGGATGAAGAGACGGCGAGGGAGCGGCAAGCGGGAGACTCGAGTAAGCCCGCAATTGAAAAAAGGCCAAAGAAAGCCCGGCTGCGTTCTCGATCCCCTCCTGGCCATAAGCGCACCCATACTCCACCCCGGGCACGCAGGCAGAGAAGCCTGGATCGCGGGGTTCGGCGGGGTTCCCCACCAGGGAAATTTCGCAACTACGCCCCCCTCAACGCCTCGAAGGCCCAGGTATTGATGGAGGTCAGGGAGCAGCTCCCTAGGCCGGAGAGGATGCGCACACACCCCGGGAAGCGCAACCCCAACAAGTTCTGCCTCTACCACCGCGACCACGGCCACGACACAGAGGAATGCATCCAGCTCCGGGATGAGATCGAGGAGCTCATTCGGCGAGGTCCACTCGACAGGTTCATCCGACGCAGGCCTGAGGGTAGAGGAGATCGACCAAGGGCCCTTCCGCAGCCTGAGCCGCCAAGAAGGAAGCAGCAACTCGGGGACCGGCCTCCCATTGGGACCATCGACTCCATCACCGGAGGGCCTCAAGGAGGAGCGGACCACCCGCGACCGTGGAACTCAAAAAATCTGTAAATGTATCACTTACGATTTCACCTTGAATCTAAATTTTTTTCTACTTGGCGTACTCTTCCCATCTGACGTGGATTTATTACGACTGGATATGACCCCTCCAAATGCTTGGAGCAAAGTTATGTTAGGAACGGAGGAGAACCCCGTCCTAACATACCTAAAATGAAAGTCCGACTATCTCAAAATCGGATTGGGGGAGAGGCCTTACAACGCCCTAACGTGCCCCCACAGCCATGTCAAGAATAGGAGGAGAACCTCGTCCTGACATGAGCAAGGTTGAAGGTCCGGTTCCATTTAGACCGGATGGGGGGAGAGGCCCTACAACGCCCATATGAGCCCCCACAGCCCTGTTAGGGATAGGAGGAGAACCTCACCCTAACTTGAGCAAAGTCGAAGGCCTGGTTCCATTTAGACCGGATGGGGGGAGAGGCCCTACAACGCCCATATGAGCCCCCACAGCCCTGTTAGGGACAGGAGGAGAACCTCGCCCTAACTTGAGTAAAGTCGAAGGCCCGATTCCATTTAGACCGGATGGGGAGAGAGGCCCTACAACGCCCATATGAGCCCCCACAGCCCTGTTAGGGACAGAAGGAGAACCTCGCCCTAACTTGAGCAAAGTCGAAGGTCCGGTTCCATTTAGACCGGATGGGGGGAGAGGCCTTACAATGCCCATATGAGCCCCCACAGCCCTGTTAGGGACAGGAGGAGAACCTCGCCCTAACTTGAGCAAAGTCGAAGGCCCGGTTCCATTTAGATCGGATGGGGAGAGTGTTGGGTATAAAATACTCACAGCCAAAGTCTTCAACAGAATCAACTCCAAGAAGACTTCGCCTGGACTCCTACAGGAACCAGGCTCCGCCTACGACTCTGACCCCAAGGGGACTTCGCCCAGACTCCTACGGGAGTCGGGTTTCGTCGCCAACGTCAACCGCTGGTAAGATTCATCCGGACTCCTATGGGAGTTAGACTTCGCCTCTAACTTTAATTGCAGGAAGACTCCGCCCGGACTCCTACGAGAGCCGGGCTTCATCCTCGACTCCAACGACTGCAGACAGACTTCGTCCGGACTCCTACGGGAGCCGGACTCCGCCAACAACTTCAACCGCAAATAGAATCCACCCGGACTCCTACAGGAATCGGGCTCCGCCTACGACTCCGACCCCAAGGGGGACTTCGCCCGGACTCCTACGGGAGCCGGGTTTCGTCGCCAACGTCAACTGTCGGTAAGATTCATCCGGACTCCTACGGGAGCCGGACTTCGCCTCTAACTTTAATTGCAGGAAGACTCCGCCCGGACTCCTACGGGAGCCGGGCTTCATCCTCGACTCCAACGGCTGCAGACAGACTTCGTCCGGACTCCTACGGGAGCCGGACTCCGCCAACAACTTCAACCGCAAATAGACTCCGCCCGAACTCTTACGGGAGCCGGACTTCGCACCTGATTTTGATTGCAAGGAACTCCGCCCGTGACTCCAATCACAGGAGGGTTCCGTCCGGACTCCCACGGGAGCCAAACTTCGCCTTGACTTCAGCAGAGAAAAACTCTGAGCGAAAAGGAAAAAGGAAGGCAACGGACTATGACAGCTACGATTGGAAAATGGACAGCGATCGAGGTACAGAAAAGTCTGTCACCGCAAGGATTGGGGTTCCCATCGGGAGTCCCAGCTTTTGAGGAAGTTTTCGACATAAAACAGGAAAACTTACTTAGGGTGACAGAAGCTCGGATCCCCGAACTCAAGCCCTAGGAGGGACCCCAGGCCCGAATGGCCCCAAGCGAGCCTGCAGCCATTGACGGGAAAATGACAACCAGGTATCTTCGAACGGCGTAAAAATCGAAAAGAAGCCCGGCAAATAACAATCCAACACGAATAAAAGAGATCGTCGACGACCTTGGGATGACGTGAAAAAGAAAAGAAGAAAAGAAGGAAGAGAGAAGAAAAAAGAATAAAGAAGTTCGACAGACGACTACTCGATACAAGATGCAGACGAGGTAACAAAATCTCCTTTTCATTTTTCAACTGACAGGATGTACGTTACAAGACCCGGTGGGCCAAAAAAAAAAAAACAAAAATGTATACATCATTGCAAGTCTCGCGAACATGGTTTGGAAAGGATGCACCGGAGGCCGCTTCAAGCTGCAAACTTCCCTTCCCATTTCTATCCTTCCCAGCCGCATCGTCCAGTACGTGTGACGGGCTCATCGGCTTTCTCCCCATCTTGTTTCGCTCCACCTCTGAAGTCCCAACCTCAGGGGGAAAAGGATGGGATAGATTCCCGAGGGTGGTAAGGGCAACGGCAGCGGCGACGAAGACCTGTTTCAAGAAGAACCGGAGTCACCCTAGGGGCAACGGTGGTGCCGGAGATATGCGTCATTACCGAATACTCCATGGTAGCCATCGTCCAAAATGCTCCGGCAAGGTCGGCATGCGCTACTTCCACCACCCCCGCAACAAGTTTTACTGCCCCACCGTCGACGTCGACCGCTTCTGGTCCCTCGACCCCGACGGCATCAAGGATCCCGCCACAGCTTGTGACGACAGCTCTGCCCTCTTGACCGGTATCACCCCACCTTGCTACTCCAAAATCCTCGGGCAGAATACCTTTACCGGCAGCCCCCGTTATTAAACCCCTGTTGTTGAAGGAATTCTTCCTTGAGCCCCCTTTGAAACGATGGGGATCCTCAGCGGCCACCTGATGACCGGCAAACTCACTGGCCGCTATTCTCCTCCTCGCCTTCCTCCAGGCCCTATACATCCCTTCGAGGATGGCCTCCGGAGTGGAGGGCATGACATGGGAACCCCTTAGAGAAGAATCGAGGGGCTGAGGACAGCGAAGGCTGGTGCGGAGGAAGTGGCTGAGTAGGTAGGCTCTCAGACGAAAGAAAGATGCTATCCTTTCGGCAGGATGGAGCCCCGAAGGAAGAGTAGGGGGTTTAAATAGCCAGCAGATCTTAGCACAGTTATGGCGACGGGTGTCCCTAGGCCAACCGATGCATGCCACGTGTCCCACGTGTCCCACTCGCCGCTATCGAGGATTGACTGTTCGCAAATTTTTGTAGCGCAACGCTTGGGATCACGTTTCGACGAGAGTTCCGAAAAGACTCTTCAGGTTGCCTCGATCCGAAAAGACTCCAGCACGCGCACATTTAATGCCAAAATATCTGGGGGCGACAGTGCGCAGGATTCGAGGGGACGATTTCGGCTGTGCCCATCTCTCTGTACTTCCTTCGTTCGAAATTCAAACTCAGAAGTAGGGGAATTGGTGTTGGGTATAAAATACTCACAGCCGAAGTCCTCAGCAGAATCAACTCCAGAAAGACTTCGTCCGGACTCCTACAGGAATCGGGCTCCGCCTATGACTCCGACCCCAAGGGGGACTTCGCCCGGACTCCTACGGGAGCCGGGTTTCGTCGCCAACGTCAACCGCCGGTAAGATTCGTCCGGACTCCTACGGGAGCCGAACTTCGCCTTTAACTTTAATTGCAGGATGACTCCACCCAGACTCCTACGGGAGCCAGGCTTCGTCCTCGACTCCAACAGCTGTAGACAGACTTCGTCCGGACTCCTACGGGAGCCAGACTCCACCAACAACTTCAACCGCAAGTAGACTCCGCCCGGACTCCTACGGGAGCCGGGCTCCGTCCTCAACATCAGCTGCCGGTAAGCCTTGTCCGGACTCCTACGGGAGCCGAACTTCGCCTTTCACTTTAATTGCAGGAAGACTCCACCCGGATTCCTACGGGAGTCGGGCTTCGTCCTCGACTCCAACGGCTGCAGACAGACTTCGTCCGGACTCCTACGGGAGTCGGACTCCGCCAACAACTTCAACCGCAAGTAGACTCCGCCCGGACTCCTACGGGAGCCAGGCTCCATCCTCAACATCAGCTGCCGGTAAGCCTTGTCTGGACTCCTACGGGAGCCGAACTTCGCCTTTCACTTTAATTGCAGGAAGACTCCACCCGAATTCCTACGGGAGCCGGGCTTCGTCCTCGACTCCAACGGCTGCAAACAGACTTCGTCTGGACTCCTACGGGAGTCGGACTCCGCCAACAAGTTCAACCACAAGTAGACTCCGCCCAGACTCCTACGGGAGCCGGGCTCCATCCTCAACATCAGCTGCCGGTAAGCCTTGTCCGGACTCCTACGGGAGCCGAACTTCGCCTTTCACTTTAATTACAGGAAGACTCCACCCGGATTCCTACGGGAGCCGGGCTTTGTCCTCGACTCCAACGGCTGCAGACAGACTTCGTCCGGACTCCTACGGGAGCTGGACTCCGCCAACAACTTCAACCACAAGTAGACTCCGCCCGGACTCCTACGGGAGTCGGGCTCCATCCTCAACATCAGCTGCCGGTAAGCCTTGTTCGGACTCCTACGGGAGCCGAACTTCGCCTTTCACTTTAATTGCAGGAAGACTCCACCCAGATTCCTACGAGAGCCGGGCTTCATCCTCGACTCCAACGGCTGCAGACAGACTTCGTCCGGACTCCTACGGGAGCCGGACTCCGCCAACAACTTCAACCACAAGTAGACTCCGCCCGGACTCCTACGGGAGCCGGGCTCCATCCTCAACATCAGCTGCCGGTAAGCCTTGTCCGGACTCCTACGAGAGCCAAACTTTGCCTTTCACTTTAATTGCAGGAAGACTCCACCCAGATTTCTACGGGAGCCGGGCTTCATCCTTGACTCCAACAGCTGCAGACAGACTTCGTCCGGACTCCTACGGGAGCCAGACTCCGCCAACAACTTCAACTGCAAGTAGACTCCACCCGGACTCCTACAGGAGCCAGGCTCCGTCCTCAACATCAACTGCCGGTAAGCCTTGTCTGGACTCCTACGGGAGCTGAACTTCGCCTTTAACTTTAATTGCAGGAAGACTCCACCCGGACTCCTACGGGAGCCGGGCTTCGTCCTCGACTCCAACGGCTGTAGACAGACTTCGTCCGGACTCCGCCCACGACTTCAACTGCAGGTAGACTTCGTCCGGACTCCTACAGAAGCCAAACTCCATCTTCTATTCCGACTGCGGAAAGACCTCACCCAAACTCCTACGGATACCGGACCTCACTACCGACTCCAACCGAACTTCGGCCGACAAGTCTGGACCCCCTGGCAGGCCACAGTAACGGACAACACTGCTCCACTCCCTACGGCGGGCCCTACGCAGCTCCATTACTCCCTGACAGGCCGTATTAACGGCCACGATTCTGTCCCACTCCCTGCGACGGATCCTGTGCGACCCCACCACTCCATGATGAGTCACGACAGCGGACGCCGCTCCACTCCCCATAATTGATTCCACGTGGTGAGCCACGGCGATAGCCACGATCCCACTCTATTACCCTCCGCAATAAATTCCTCCTGGCTCTGGGCAGCCCACGACCAAGCGGTTACGGGCGTCGCTATCAATTTGTTGCCCCCTCCGTCTATAAAAGGGGGATCCCAGATACGTTATTCTATAAGCTTTCATCTTTCATCTAAAAACTCTGCTAAATTCTCCATTCGAGCACTCCATTCTTGTTGAGGTAGAGAACTGACTTGAGCATCGGAGGGTCTTGCCGGAGCAACCCCACCTCCGGTTTAGACTTCCTTTGCAGGTTCCGACGGCGATCGCGACTTCCTCGACTCCAGCTTCTCCGGCGCAAGCAAATTTTTGCACCAACAGATGCAATGCAGAGATCTGACTCTGAGAAATGGCTAGAGGCCATGAAATCCGAAATGGAGTCCATGAAGGTCAACGATGTGTGGACATTGGTTGACCCACCCAAAGGAGTAAAACCCATAGGATGTAAGTGGGTCTTCAAGAGGAAGAGAGGCACAGACGGAAAGGTGGAAACCTATAAAGCCCGTCTGGTTGCCAAGGGATATCGTCAACGTTATGGTATAGACTATGACGAGATATTTTTTTTCTGTGGCAATGCTCAAATCCATTCGGATTATGCTTGCGATAGCTGCCCATCTGGACTATGAAATCTGGCAGATGGATGTGAAGATAGCTTTCCTAAACGGAGAGCTGGACGAAGAGGTGTATATGATATAACCTGAAGGATTCACATCCACAGATGAGTCTAAGGTGTGCAAGCTACAGAGGTCCATTTATGGACTTAAGCAGGCATCCCAAAGTTGGAACATACATTTTGATAAGATGATTAAGACGTATGGCTTCGTTAAGAATGGAGAAGAGCCCTACATTTATAAGTGGGCTAATGGTCCAGTAGTGGTATTTCTTGTATTGTATGTGGATGATATTCTCTTAATCGAGAATGATATCCCTGCATTACAGGAAATAAAGATTTGGCTGTCGTCATAATTCTCCATGAAGGATCTGAGAGAAGCTTCCTACATCCTAGGGATGAGGATCTATGGGGATAGATCTAAAAAGTTGCTTGGCTTATCCCAGTCTACGTACATTGATACTATGCTGAAAAGGTTCAGCATGGATAATTTCAAGAAATGCTATCTACCAATAGGCCATGGAATTTCTCTCTCAAAGAGAGATTGTCCGACAACACCTCAAGAGAGAGAGCGTATGGGTAGAATTTCATATGCTTCGACAGTGGGATCTATCATGTACGTCATGACATATACACGATCAGATGTGGCATACTCACTAGGGGTAGTGAGTAGATACCAATCTGATCTAGGAGAGAATCACTGGAAGGTTGTTAAAACCATCCTAAAGTATTTAAAAAATACTAAGGACCAGTGGCTTGTTTATGGTGAATCAGACTTGAGATTTATAGGGTTTACAGACTCTAGTTTTCAGTCTGATCACGATGACAGCAAGAATGTGTCAGAATTTATTTTTACCCTTAATGGTGGGGCTGTCTGCTGGAAAAGTTCCAAGCAGTACACTGTGGCTGATTCAGTTTGCGAGGTGGAGTATGTCGCTGCATCAGATGCTGTCAAAGAAGCGATGTGGCTGAAAAAATTTATCACCAAGCTCAGAGTAGCACCCTCCCTTGTTGGTCCAGTTCTGCTCTACTGTGACAGCTCTGGACCTATTACTCAAGCGAAGGAACCGAAGGCACACCAGCGAACGAAGCATATTCTGCGCCGCTACCATCTCATCCGAGAAATTATGGATCGAGGTGATGTCGACCTTCAGAAGATCGACGGAAAGGAGAACCTGGCCGACCCATTCACTAAAGCCATTGCGGTGAAGGAGTTCGACGACTTCAAGTCGAAGATGGGTATTAGATATTGCACCGATTGGCTTTAGGCCAAGTGAGAGGTTGTTGGGAATAGTGTCCCAAAGCCAATCGTTAGCCTATTGATGGTTGTGCTCCTTTTGTATTAGTATATGAATTATAAATAAATAAAAGTTATTTTTATTGGGAAATGTGTCCCAAAAAGCCAATCGTCAAGCTGTTGACGGTTGAGCAACCAAGTATTGTAATTGATTTGTTAATAAATAAAATATATTTGGCATTTTCATCATAAGCTTTCATCTTCTAATGAACTCCGTTGTTATGATGAAGTCCTTAGGACTATTTAAGTTCGATAAAGAGAGGATTTATCGATTAGTCCTTAAAACTGTTCACGACCAAATGATAGGCTGTTAATAAGGACGACAGCTTCTATCGAGCATAGGTCGCTGTAGGCCATATGGGTTGGTTGTCCTCTTAACCAAGGAGTGTGGAGACACTGGTATGGCATACAGGTGAGATGTAAGGGTACATCGTCATTGAACGTGACCAACTCCAGAGCATTCTACTATCGAGAATGTCTCTGATGGGATATAGGTATAAGTGTCCCTTAGACTTGAGATCACCTCAGTGACTTGCAAGCAACTCACTGTGCTTTGGTACTGGACTAACTGAATTTCTAATTCAGGGATGGAAGGCTTCTGGGCACAGTCAAGTACTTGCGAAGTCAGAGTGTGATCGAGATGGGATTGACCACTCCAAGAGTTGGAGAAGAATGAGTCGCTGTATTTCAATTTAGCAAAATCTTGGCCAGGGTAATCCATCAGATGGATTTGATATTTTGAAATACAATGTGGACAACCTGATCAGAGTTGACAGTTAAACTCTGGGGTGTCCTATGATCATTTTGGTCAAGGGGATGAATTATATGAAAACTATATCCGCATGGGTTCTAAGGATGTTGTTCTACACATTCGACCTATCCGGACGTCGGGTACCATTGCTAGATGGTCACTTCGATTGTTATAGAAATTTATTCCTATGCTACCGGCTTAGGTTCGGACCTATGAGGTCACACACATTAGAGTTCATGATCCGATCGGATGGTTGATCAACGATTAAGAATCGTTATAGGGTTAAATAATCAATACGATTGACATTTAACCCAGTGCAAGTGTTGCAGGAGGATCGATTAGCAATTCGATTGCTAATTAGCTTAATTTGATTAAGCCAATGGGATGAGATTAAGTCTAATTAAATATGATTTAATTATATTTGATTTGGGATTGATTGGATCAAGTTCAATTGGTTTATTGGATAAGCCAAGTGCAAGGAAAGACTAGTCCTAGTTCAACTAGGACTTGGGTCAATCTAATTTCTAATTTGATTAAAAAATTAAATCAGATTTAAATCTAATTTAATCTGATTAAATTAGGTTCTTAATTAGGTTAAGACCTATTTTAATTGAGTTGATCTAATTTTGATTTGATTTGATTTGGGAAACCAAATTAAAACAAGTTATGAGACAGAATCCTAGTAGGACTAGGATTCCACCTTGCACCACATAAACCTTCTCCACGCCCTCTCTCTTATTCAACGCCAATCTCCACTTATTTTGTGCGACAAAAGCCCTCTCCCAGATCTCTCCCACGTTCACAAAAGGTCTCCTCTCTTCTTTCTTACATGGAAGGTGATTTGGATCAAATCTAAAAGGAATAAGTTTGGATTTCGAATTCTATGAGATAGAGTTTTAGAAATCCAAAACTCTTTCAATTTTGCACCAAATTTATCCAAATTTTTTTTGGAATTTTCGTGGCTTTTAGGGTTTACATTGTGCACCCTTTTCTATTGATCCATCCACGAAAATATGAAGGAGGTGCTCAAGAGTTGGGCGTCCCTTTACTTGCCATGTTTGGATAAGCCTTGACTAGGTGTTTGACCTAGACAAGGACTCTATCATATCTCTCTATATAAGATGAGTTTCTTCATGAAATTTTAAGGAGAGATAGTTTTTTGAGAGGCCTTTCTGTCATCCAAAAATCAGAGAGAAATACCTTTGGGTCGTGGAGATATAAAAGACGCAAGTTTGGGTGTCTAGAGAGAAAAACGTGAAGAAGAAGAGGGTCTTCTTCTAGGGTTTTTATTTTCATATCTTTCCTCCTTCCATCTTGAGTTTCCTGAGAGCGTCTCAGATCTGAAACTCCTCCTTCTACTTTCCATCTTTGGAAGAGTCCAAATCAAGAAGAAGGAGGCACCTGATCAACCATCAAAGAAGGATCATCGCAGTACTAGCATACTGTGCTGATTTCCTGAAGCAGGACTTCTGATCGAGATTCGTGGGCTCGTGTGGATGACTCCTAGAGGCCGGACGCGTGTGCGGCTTGCAACATCATCCTTAAGCCCGGATCAGCGAGGTTAGAGCATCTAACTTGCAAGGTAATAGATCTGATCTATTATTTAATACATACATTAGATGTAGCTAGCATAGAAACATGTTGATATGATCAACATGTAGTTCATACTATATTTATATATATTTTAATTTTTGATTTAATGCCATGTAATAATCATGTAATAGAATCTTAGATCTAGAGATTTTTTGATCTTAGAAAATAAATTTTGATTTATTTTAGTCTTCCGCTGTATGATCTTGAAAAAGTTTCAAGATCTAACCCTGAAACCCTAGATCTGGTTCCTACAATTGGTATCAGAGCCAGGTTCTTTATTACATGATTATTTATACATGCTCAGATTATTTTTTAGATTAGATCTAATTTATAATCTGATTATTAAATCTGAAATTAAAATTTTAGATCAATCACAAACTGCAAGGTTGTCCTGCTGTAAGGTTTACCCCTTACAGTGCAAAGGTTGTCCTAGTTTGTGTAGATCTATCTTTAATCATAAATTTATTAGATATGATTTAGATTAAATTTATGATTTATTAGATTTAAAAGATATTTAAATCTGAAATAAAATCTCTTTGTTAATAATTTTTATGCAAAGAAATTATTTAAAGTTGAAATTGTTTCAATTACATGAACCTGTTTAGATTAGATCTAAAGTAGTTTCATGTTTATTTCACTTGCATCTTGATTATGAATCAAACATGCAATATGATTGGTAGAATCATATTGTAAAATTATTTTATAAATATGAAAATAATTTTTTGAAAAGCCGAACCCAACCCTCAGCCCAAAACTTAATTAAGAATTAAGAAGTTGTTTGATTAGGTTCTAGGATTGTGAATTGAAGAACCTAAGACACAAATCATAACACATTGGGTTAATGGGTTACTGGAAATTAGGTCCATTAATTGGGTTAGACCTATGGTTAGATTAAAGATGGACTTAATTAGAGAATTGACTAAATCTAATCAATTGTTGTCTTAGATTAGGTCAAGGATTCTCTAGATCAATTACAATAGTTGTAGTTGGTCAAGTCCATGTCTTTAACGAGAACCAAATGGGCTTGATTCTTGGCTAAGCGGTCTAGCACGAACTGTTAGGTTGATCTAATTGAAACTAATTAAACCAGTTGGTGTCTAAGGTAAACCAGACCGGTGGTTTTTAATTGGGAGCCCGCTTACCTGGCCATTCATGATGGTGTCTAAGGCAAGCTTTGGCAGACCCTCCCACTGATCGAACTTACCTGGCCTCTTGGTGAAATTATGTTTTGATCGGATCACTTGACTATTCGAGCTGACCCATGTCAGCTAGGTAAATCAGTGTGACTGATTTAGGTGCTCCTAAACCAGCCCTGGTCTCCCTTAAGCTGACTTGGTGAAGCCAGTGGGAGGATCATGATAAGCTGGTTCATCTGACCTCATCCTCTATATTATTTAAATCCTCTAAAATTATTAGGTCCTTAAAATGATAAAGTTATGGAGATAACTGAGTCATAGCCTCCCATTAAGGTGTTTGATAATGAGTCCATGAACTCAATAATCATTGCAGACCCAAAGGCCTGGTGCTTGTTGACTAATGGAATTATCACTCATCATATGATGACTTGGAAGTGTCTCTCTAATGGTGGTTAGGTGAGCCAACCAAAGTTGGGCTTAATCATTCGTTGGTTGGATACACCAAGTATGATCATGTTAATGGTTGGACCTAACCGGATCCTTACAGTGGAGGCCAAAGCCTACTGATTAGGTTTCTGGGGCAAAATTAAAATTACTAGAAATTGTTTAGAGAAACAATTGGTTATGAACCTACCCTTAGATGTACATGGGTTGGCCAACCAAAGTTGGGCTTGTGTGCAGTCTAAGTGGATTCTAGTACCCGCTAAGGAATTAGGGTAATTCCTCGAATTGAAGGTAGAGGCTACCAATTCGAATAAAATAGTGGGAGAAACCTTTTGATTAAAGTCCAAATCTTTAGGTTTAATGAATCAATTACTAATTAGGTTATGGTTCTCCTTTGTGCAAATATGGCCACTTCCCTATCGCTCCGATCATTGTTGGACAATGATAAGTTGGTGGGACCCAACTTCGGTAGCTAGTACCGAAAGTTGAAGATAGTCCTGGAGCATGAATGGATCCTATATGTGATAATGGATCCTGCACCTGAGGAGCCAGCTGTCAATGCACGTGGAACAGTCAGAGACACTTACCAGAAGTGGCTCAGTGACCGGACCACGGTGCGCTGTATCATGCTGGCTGCTATCATGAGCGACGAGTTCAGTCGTAGATTCGAGATGGCTCAGCCAAAAGACATGCTTCAAGTGTTGGAGGATGCCTTTGGCATACCCGATGACGTAGAGAGGCACAAGACTAGTTGTGCCATCTTCAACGCCAAAATACGAGATGGAGTCTCTGTCACTGATCATGTATTGTACATGATCGAGCTGATGGAACGATTGAGCAAGCTCGACTTTCCCTTGCATGAGCAGCTTGGGAAAGATGCAATACTGAACTCGCTGCCCAAGTCTTGTCTCCCATTCCTCACTCATTATAGAATGACAAAGCCTGAAGTAAACTACCATGGGTTAATGGGGTTGCTTCAGAACTTTGAGAAGGATCACCAACTCCTCAAGGAGTCGGTGAACTCAGTGAACTCAGTGGGAGGTTCATCTTCTGGTTCTCAACCCTTTGAGAAAGAAAGAAGAACAAGAAGAAGAAAGTCAAGAAGGTGCAAGTTCAGGCTGGGACATCTATGCAGAGCCAGACCAAAAAGATCAAGCCTGATAAGAGTCTATTCTACTGGCAAGCACCCTAGATTAGATAGTGTGTCAAATATCTACTTATGGCATTGGAGGCTAGGTCATATAAATAAGAACAGAATAAACAGGTTGACTCAAGAGGGAATCCTCAAAGTCAGTGATTGTGAATCACTTCCAACCTGTGAGTTCTGTCTTCTTGGTAAAATGACCAAGTCACCTTTTACTGGAAAAGGTGAGAGAGCTACTGAGCTCTTGGGCCTAGTACATACTGATGTATGCGGGCCCATGAGCACCAGTGCTAGAGGTGGATATTTCTACTTCATAGCTTTCACGGATGACCTATCCCAATATGGATATGTCTATCTGATGAAACATAAGTCGGATTCATTTGAAATGTTCAAACGATTCTGAAGTGAAGTAGAAAAACAAACTGGGAAGAGTATTAAAACTCTTCGATCTGATCGAGGAGGAGAATACCTTTCTAGTGAATTTCTCACATATCTAGGAGAGAATGGGATTCTCTCCCAATGGACTCCTCCAGGAACACCACAGCATAATGGTGTGTCTGAAAGGAGGAATCGGACTCTGTTAGACATGGTCCGATCCATGATGGGTGTTGCTAGCTTGCCGATATCCTTCTGGGGATATGCACTCGAATCGGCTTGTTATCTGTTAAATAGGATTCCAAGTAAGTCTGTAATTAAGACTCCATATGAGATATGGACGGGATATAAGCCAGCACTTTCACACCTTAGGGTCTGGGGGTGCCCGGCCTATGTCAAACGATTAGTCACAGACAAACTTGGACCTAGGTCTGACAAATGCTCATTCATAGGGTACCCTAAAGAGACAAAAAGATATTTTTTCTACCATGCTGATGAACAAAAGGTGTTCGTCAGCCTTAAGGCAATCTTTTTAGAAAAGGAGTTCCTTGGTGAAGGAACCGTTGCCTCTAAGGTTGAACTTGATGAAGTTCAACAGGTAGAAGGACCGACACCAATAGCTGAACCTGAGTCGGATATGATTAGATCAGATCCGGAGCCCAATATACCTGCACCATTAAGGCGATCCGGTAGAGTACCACGTCAGCCGGACAGATACTACGGTTTCTTGGTCCGGGATGGTGATCCCATCAAACTTGATGAGAATAATGAGGATCCGATCACCTATATGGATGCTATGCAGAGACCTGATTCCGAGAAATGGCTTGAAGCCATAAAATCCGAAATGGAGTCCATGAAGGTCAACGATGTATGGACATTGGTTGACCCACCTGAAGGGGTTAAACCCATTGGGTGTAAATGGGTCTTCAAAAGGAAGAGGGGCGCAGACGGAAAGGTGGAGACCTATAAAGCCCGTCTGGTTGCCAAGGGGTATCGTCAACGTTATGGTATTGACTATGACGAGACGTTTTCCCCTGTGGCAATGCTCAAATCTATTCGGATAATGCTTGCAATAGCTGCCCATCTGGATTATGAGATCTGGCAGATGGATGTAAAGACAGCTTTCCTGATGGGAGAGCTGACTGAAGAGGTGTATATGATACAACCTGAAGGGTTTACATCCACAGATGAGTCCAAGGTGTGCAAGCTTCAGAGATCCATTTATGGATTGAAGCAAGCTTCTCGGAGTTGGAACATGCGTTTTGATAAGGTGATCAAAACGTATGGCTTCATTAAGAATGGAGAAGAGCCCTGCATCTATAAATGGGCAAATGGTCCAGTTGTGGTATTCCTTGTCTTGTACGTGGATGACATTCTCTTAATCGGGAATGACATCCCCGCACTACAGGGAATAAAAGTTTGGTTGTCATCACAGTTCTCCATGAAGGACTTGGGTGAAGCATCCTACATCCTAGGGATGAAGATCTATAGGGATAGATCTAAAAAGATGCTTGGGTTATCCCAGTCCATGTACATAGATACTGTGCTGAAGAGGTTCAGCATGGAGAATTCCAAGAAGGGCTATCTACCGATAGGCCAAGGAATTTCTTTCTCTAAGAAGGATTGTCCGACAACTCCTGAAGAGAGAGAGCGTATGAGTAGAGTCCCATATGCTTCAGCCGTGGGATCTATCATGTACGCCATGACATGTACAAGACCAGATGTGGCATACTCACTAGGAGTAGTGAGTAGATACCAATCTGATCCTGGAGAAAACCACTGGAAAGTGGTTAAAGCCATCCTTAAGTATTTGAGAAATACTAAGGACCAATGGTTGATTTATGGCGAGTCAGATCTGAAACTTGTGGGGTTCACAGACTCTAGCTTCCAATCTGACCATGATGACAGCAGGAGTGTGTCGGGTTATATCTTTACTCTGAATGGTGGAGCCATCTGCTGGAAGAGTTCCAAGCAGCATACTGTGACGGACTCTGTTTGTGAAGCGGAGTACATCGCAGCATCGGATGCCGCGAAGGAAGCTGTGTGGCTGAGAAAATTCATCAATGAGCTTGGAGTAGCATCCTCCTTCGATGGTCCAGTCCTGCTCTACTGCGACAGCACTGGTACCATAGCTCAGGTGAAGGAACCCAAAGCACATCAGCGGATGAAGCACATCTTTCACCGCTTCCACCTGGTCTGGGAGATCGTGGATCGAGGTGACGTCGACCTTCAGAAGATCGATGGAAAGGAGAACCTAGCCGACCCCTTCACTAAAGCCCTGGCAATAAAGGAGTTCGACAACCATAAGTCGAAGATGGGTATTAGATACTGTGCCGAGTGGCTTTAGGACAAGTGGGAGTTGTTGGGAAATGTGTCCCAAAAAGCCAATCGTCAAGCTGTTGACGGTTGAGCAACCAAGTATTGTAATTGATTTGTTAATAAATAAAATATATTTGGCATTTTCATCATAAGCTTTCATCTTATAATGAACTCCGTTGTTATGATGAAGTCCTTAGGACTATTTAAGTTCGATAAAGAGAGGATTTATCGATTAGTCCTTAAAACTGTTCACAACCAAATGATAGGCTGTTAATAAGGATGACAGCTTCTATCGAGCATAGGTTGCTGTAGGCCATATGGGTTGGTTGTCCTCTTAACCAAGGAGTGTGGAGACACTGGTATGGCATACAGGTGAGATGTAAGGGTACATCGTCATTGAACGTGACCAACTCCAGAGCATTCTACTGTCGAGAATGTCTCTGATGGGATATAGGTATAAGTGTCCCTTAGACTTGAGATCACCTCAGTGACTTGCAAGCAACTCACTGTGCTTTGGTACTGGACTAACTGAATTTCTAATTCAGGGACGGAAGGCTTCTGGGCACAGTCAAGTACTTGCGAAGTCAGAGTGTGATCGAGATGGGATTGACCACTCCAAGAGTTGGAGAAGAATGAGTCGCTGTATTTCAATTTAGCAAAACCTTGGCCAGGGTAATCCATCAGATGGATTTGATATTTTGAAATACAATGTGGACAACCTGATCAGAGTTGACAGTTAAACTCTGGGGTGTCCTATGATCATTTTGGTCAAGGGGATGAATTATATGAAAACTATATCCGCATGGGTTCTAAGGATGTTGTTCTACACATTCGACCTATCCGGACGTCGGGTACCATTGCTAGATGGTCACTTCGATTGGTATAGAAATTTGTTCCTATGCTACCGGCTTAGGTTCGGACCTATGAGGTCACACACATTAGAGTTCATGATCCGATCGGATGGTTGATCAACGATTAAGAATCGTTATAGGGTTAAATAATCAATACGATTGACATTTAACCCAGTGCAAGTGTTGCAGGAGGATCGATTAGCAATTCGATTGCTAATTAGCTTAATTTGATTAAGCCAATGGGCTGAGATTAAGTCTAATTAAATATGATTTAATTAGATTTGATTTGGGCTTGATTGGATCAAGTTCAATTGGTTTATTGGATAAGCCAAGTGCAAGGAAAGACTAGTCCTAGTTCAACTAGGACTTGGGTCAATCTAATTTCTAATTTGATTAGAAAATTAAATCAGATTTAAATCTAATTTAATCTGATTAAATTAGGTTCTTAATTAGGTTAAGACCTATTTTAATTGGGTTGATCTAATTTTGATTTGATTTGGTTTGGGAAACCAAATTAAAACAAGTTATGAGACAGAATCCTAGTAGGACTAGGATTCCACCTTGCACCACATAAACCTTCTCCACGCCCTCTCTCTTATTCAACGCCAATCTCCACTTATTTTGTGTGACAAAAGCCCTCTCCCAGATCTCTCCCATGTTCACAAAAGGTCTCCTCTCTTCTTTCTTACATGGAAGGTGATTTGGATCAAATCTAAAAGGAATAAGTTTGGATTTCGAATTCTATGAGATAGAGTTTTAGAAATCCAAAACTCTTTCAATTTTGCACCAAATTTATCCAAATTTTTTTGGAATTTTCGTGGCTTTTAGGGTTTACATTGTGCACCCTTTTCTGTTGATCCATCCACGAAAATATGAAGGAGGTGCTCAAGAGTTGGGCGTCCCTTTACTTGCCATGTTTGGATAAGCCTTGACTAGGTGTTTGACCTAGACAAGGACTCTATCATATCTCTCTATATAAGACGAGTTTCTTCGTGAAATTTTAAGAAGAGATAGATTTTTGAGAGGCCTTTCTGCCATCCAAAAATCAGAGAGAAATACCGTTGGGTCGTGGAGATATAAAAGACGCAAGTTTGGGTGTCTAGAGAGA
>NC_026004.2:79318746-79430465 GCF_000442705.2 Elaeis guineensis | reverse complement strand
GATGGTGACAATGGACCACCCGCAATTTGCTGCCTTGTACCATAAGCGAAGACTCTGACAGAGCTGTTCACGGCCTCCAGCAGCAGCAACGACAGTCAGAGGAGCCGACGCTGCCCGATATGCCCTCCCGACATAGCCACCGACCCATTTCTCTGTCCCACCATTCGATTCGATATTCCTGCCGGACAAGTCCTCGACCCATCCGACGGTCGCCACATCCAGACTCCCCGGCATGCTCCATGTGCCAACTCCAACGATCACCGATCTCCTTCCCTTCGACGAGCTCCACACAAGAGGAAGAGACCCCAATCTCCGTCAAGCTCTTTTTTTTTTGGAAAAGATTCTACCCCGAGATATTCCAAACATCCTGATGAGTCTCAACAACGGTTGGATGATTATGACCGTAAGCTGAAGGAGCTTGATCGCCACCTAGATCAGCTCCAAACAAATAATCAGGATTCCACCAGCAAGCTTTGGCATCAGCTCTCGTCCGCCCTTCTGTCGACAGATCCTCAATGAGCCGATTCCTAGTCAGTTCAAGATGCCACAGATGGAGCCATATGATGGCTCCACCGACCTATTCGACCACCTTGAGAGCTACAAGACTCTCATGCTTCTTTAGGGGAGCATCCAACGCCCTCCTCTGCATAGCCTTTCCGATCACTCTCCGAAAAACTATCCGAACATGATACTTCGGACTTCATCGAAGAGCATCCATTCATTCGAGCAGTTTGAGCAACTCTTCGTGACGCACTTCGGCACCAACCCAAGGTGCCACGAACCTCCGATAGCTTTTTTCTCTGTCAGACACAGGATAGAGAATCTCTACGGGACTTTGTGGTGCATTTCAACGCTGTCACTTAGAGTTCAAGAACCTCAATGAGTCAACGGCCATCGCAGCCATGAAGTGAGAATATGTAGCTCTAGGTTCACTTACTCCCTGGACAAGACGCTTCCCCAATCCTATGCGAACTCCTGGAACGTGCGCAGAAGTACATCCATGCGAGGAAGGTACGACTGACAGGCACCAGTCCGAGGGCAAAGATCAGAAAAAGAAGATGAAGAAGGAAGGAATCTCTGCGGGCCCAGTCGAACCTGTGCTAAGAAGGAGGTTCCACCTTTCCGATCAAATCTGAAGCCTAAAACTCCGAAACAGGTACGACTCCTACACCCCTCTGACCAATCCTCATGCGTAGATTCTGATTAAAATAGAGGGGGAGAGCTACCTTCGACGACCCCAACCAATGAAGTCGAAGTTCGCAACCGGAAGCGCTACTATCAATTCCATCGTGATCACGATCACGATACCGAACAGTGCATCCAATTAAAGAATGAGATAGAGGATCTGATAAGGCGGAGATATCTCAGGAAATACGTACGAGAGTGGCCTGTGCAGCTGCCTTCTGATCCACCTCCACAGTCGCATCCCGAGGAAGAAGCTCATGTCGGGTTTCAGTGACGCAGCAGAATGTAAATTTTAAAAATTTTTATATGCATTCAACAATTGAAAACATGTTTAACGGTTAAACTAGACTACCGAAACCCAAGCCCTAAAAACACCTTGATGATTACAATCAAACAACATAAGCATGTAAAACAAGAAGAGATCAGAAGCCATATACCAATATGAAGACGATGATCTGGTAATCATGAATCTCCACAAGACTTCAAAGTAGAAGCCCTCCAATGGTAATCCATACGGGATTGATCAGGGCCTTCTCAATTCAATGTAGTGCTGCAGTCTTCTTCGCAAGTTCACTGCCGATCGTCCTTCGCAAGAACGGATTGCATCACTGCTTGTATGCCTTCGAGACCTCCACTAGGACCACTTTAGGAACCATTTCCCAAATGATCTCACCACACAAAAATCAGATTTGATGTTCAACACTTGAACAATCTGATTTTAGGACAAGCATCACATGCTTTTCATTTTCTCTTCCCTTCCTTTCCATATTTCTCTCCCTTTTCCTTGTCTTTTTCTTTTCAGATTTTTTCTATCTTTTCCTCACATTATCCCAGGCCTAAGGCACCTTTGGATCAGCTTTTATCCCTTATGGAGCGCCCCTTATATAAGGAATGAAAGGACGCCACATAATTCCTAAGGGACGCCAACTCTTGGCGTCCCTTAATCCTTACACGCTAAAATAAATTTTCTAGTGTGGAAACCCAAGAGCAAGGCATGGAATAAGAGGTGTTTTACTAGCAGAAGGACTCCTCTGCGTACAAAAATTAAGACACCATCTTATGGCGCGTGGGATTAAGGAAACGAGAGAAATCAAGAGTCCAAAACAATAAAGACTCTTCCAAAATCAATGCATAAAAGCATGTGGTGTCCCATTTAATTTTGGCATTCAAGCTCCTTGCCAGAGAAGGACTCTTCTTTCTCTTCTATGTCCACAAATCCAAAAGTCATCACATGACACGAGGAAATAAAAGAAACGCATGAAATCCAAAAGGAATTTAAGAGGAGTAGATGAGAAGGACTCTTCCTTCTCATCGCCATTTATTTTTGGGCATGACATTTATTTGTGCATGGGTTTTGGCGTGGAGGAGGAATATCTCCCATGGAACACTTCCATAAAAATCAGATAAGCCACCTAATAATTAGATGGTTCAAACCCAATCACATTAGATCAAAGCAATAAGGGTTAGCACAAACACATTTGCACTGAATCCAATTGAGAACTTGAGTTAATTCATGTGCTAGCAATTTAATTAACCCATTGAATTTACAATAAATCCAAATAGATTGGACCAAGACCAAATCCCTATTGTGTGTGACCCATTGGGTTTCAAATCTAGCCAGCAGTGGACCAAGACTCTCGACGTAATCATAATTCGATTAGATTAGGTCAGCTCAAGAGTCCCAATCAACTAGGACTCTTCCTAATTGATTCTTTGAATTAAACTCTTTTAATTCTGACGAGTCCATAAGTCAAGATTGACGTCTAGCAACGTATCATGACTACCCAAAAGATTTAGAATTTGGTAGAAATACCATAATAATCCTTCCATGGCGAGTTACCGTGCAATTCAATCCTTCGATCACACATCCAGACAAGCCATGGGCATGAAAATATGTCAAGCCCAAATACCTATCCACATGTATCTCGATCTGATGATGATGACTCGATTGATGAATCAGTAGAAATCTTTTCTACTGTTCATCCTTGCTCTGGTCAGAGACTCTCAGAGTCATCATCCTATGAGATCACATAGGATGTTCTCTCCTCCTACAAGGAGTGACCGATTCCTTATTAACAACTCACAACCTCCATGCACACTTCACCATACCCAGAATATCCCACACACATCTCAAAGTGGCATGCTAGAAAATAAATCAAAGGATCCATATACACAAGGTACCATGGTGATCTCAGATCAAAAGATTACATGCATCACTTCCACTGGAGAATCATCTGTCGATATGCTGTAAGGCTCCATCAGATATTCTTTCTGTGGGTCAATTCAGTGAACTCATTCTCTAATGAGCACCTACATCCTTGTATTAGTATCCCACACAAGTGATTATGAGATCAACCACCTTCTCCATGAGTATACATAGGATGTACCAGTCTTACCGGCATCATCGATCTCCGACTCGATGATCCAACGACTGAGAATATTTTAGATTGAGGCTATCAAGATTTTAGATCTCACTGACATGATCTCATCATGGCCCTAAAATCATTGTCCTAATCTATAGAATTTATCATAATCATAAAATATGATGCAGCAAATGATAAAACACAATACCTCATGAATAATATAACTAATGTCATGCAAATGAGTAGCAAGATATCACAGAAAAATTCTTTCACATCACCAATGCGATTGGCTTGTAGGATACTAATCTTTTAATCTCCCACTTGCACTATAGCCAATCGCCCCTATATCTGATGCCCACGCAATCAAGGTGGTGAACACACTGCTGCTGTGTAAAGGGTTGATGAACTGGTTTATTATATTGTTCTATATATGAACTTATTTTATGATCAAATCATGAATGAGGTGAAAGTGCTATAGGATGTACGTGGGTACCTGATGAGACCACACCCAACTCAGTGATGAACCCTTTCATCTGGCAACTTTCTTTAGCAATCTTTATTCGCAGCAATTAACTGAGTCAAACACAGTTTGCTGTTTGGAACTCTTCCAATTCACTGCTTTTCTAGTACTCCTCAAGTACTTTGAGAAGCTTTTCACAGTTTTCAAAAATCCTATCATGGATCTACCGAAATCAATGATTATGCACAACGCATAAACCACATCAGGCTTGGTATATTGAATATATGGATAAGTAAACACTTTTACACCCATTTATGTTGAACCCCTTCAACATAAAATCCATGTACCTAGACTGGGACAAGCCTAACATCCACTTATATCTATCCCTATATATGCCAAGTATATTGGATGCTTAACCCAAGTCGTTTCAGAAAAACGTTTGTGATAAATATGTCATTGATCGAGTGTAATATCGGGACTACCTTCTCAATATGCTATATGTCTTCTACATACATAAGAAGTTAGTGAGTCTCCCACTTATTTTCTTGTACACACAGTTCATCCATATTTGATAAAGTCAAACATTTTGACTATCTCATCAAAAATAAAAGTACCGACTCCTCAATGTCTGCTTTAATCCATAAATGCATTTGCCCTCCCATTAAAGACAAACTCTCTAGATAGTGTGTGGCAATAGCAAAAAAATCCGGATTGACATTCCTGTTAGCAGCCTGTTGGATCATACCCATGGGTGCTTCAACCATAGTCCATACTTGATTGATGCACCGGGAGTTCATTTCGGATATCATGATTTCAAGCCATCTGTCAGAGTCTCTACTCATGACTATCTCTGAATAGGTCAAGAAAATATCATTCTCAATGATGTATGGTGTATCGTTATTCTCAATGACAAACCCATAATTTTGAGTGGTACATTACACACTCAGATTTGACCTTCAGTGAGGAGGTGTGTGTCATAGTTGGTGTTGGGTATAAAATAACCCCTGTCGAAGTTCGTAAAAGGCTGACCCTTTCAGGGCTCTTTCGGCTTCCGACCTTGTGCAGCGTCTTTCTGAACTCCCTCGACCGTCCGAGTTTCCATAATACCATCCGGACTTCTTCGATAATGAGCTCCTCCATTCATCTACCGGGCTGCTCCAAACACTTTCTGAGCTTCACTATCAGCCGATTTTCTACAATGATCGACTATTCTCCGAATCTCTTCCAGACTTCTTCCGACCACGAACGACTTTACTCTGAACTTCTTTCGGACTTCGTTAATGTCTGAGCTTCTCCAACAGCAGGACTTTTACAGTAACCAGACTCCATCCAAGTTTCTACGACGGTCGATCGCCTTCCGGATTTCATCCGAGCTCCTACGAGAGTCGGATCCCAGCAGAACTTTTACAGTGGATGGATCCCAGACGAACTTCTACAACGGACGGGCTCCACCAGCCAGATTTCTATTTCGAATTTCTTCCGGACTTCGTCAATGACCGAGCTTCTCCAGCAGCGGGACTTCTACAATAAGAAGTCTCCATCCGAGCTTCCACGACAACCGATCTTTGTCCGAACTTCTACAACAGAATTGAATTCTGGACTCCTCCAACGTTCGACCTTTCCCAGTGTCCTCAAGACTCCTCCAACGGACGAACCTCCACAATGCCATCCGAACTCCACTGTCGGTCGACCCTCTATCGGATCCCTCATGAAACCGGATCTCTCTGACAGACAGTCCTCAGACGAGCTTCTACATCAGGCAAAATACAGACGGACTTCTCTAGCAATCGGACTCCTGCCGGACTTCTCCAATAGAAAGTCTCCGTCCGAGCTTCTACAACAGATGACTTCCGCCTGCAGCATCAGCACTCAAGACACTCGACAACAATGGACTCGTCAGCAACCTCGGAGACATCCGAGCCTCTCTTAGATTGCTGAGACAGAGAGCCATTCCGCTTCATCAGACGTCCCAACCGAGCTTCAGCCGTCAGGCCCGAACTCTCTGGCAAGTCACGACAATGGCCACTACCCCACTCCACTCTGTAACAGATTCCACGTGGCCCCACCACTCTCTGGCAAGTCGCGACAACGGACACCACTCCACTCTCCACAACAAACTCCACGTGACCCTGAATGGCCCCCTGACGCCACTACTATCCGTAACAAACTCCGTGTAGCCCCGAACAGCCCACTACCAGGTAGTTACAGACGTCGCTGTCAATCAGTTACGCTCTCCGTCTATAAAAAGGGATCCCCAGATATGTTCTTCTCTAAGCTCTAAACTCTATTTCGAAACTCTGCTAAAATCCCATTCGAGTGCTCCATTTCTGTTGAGGCAGAGTACTGACTTGAGCGTCGGAGGGTCTTGCCGGAGCACCCCCAACTCCGGTTTAGACTTTCCTTGCAGGTCCCGACGGCGGACGCGATCCCCTCGACTCCAGCTTCTCCGACGTCGGCGGAATTCTGCACCAACAGAATTGACGCTAGAGGAAGGGGTGCTGTGTCTTCGCAGTACCCTTGTTCTTAAAGGAGTACTCAATGGGATTGTCTTCGGTCATCTTCTTCGACATTTTCTCCTTCTTCTCCTGCCAGATCTCTACCTGATGCCTCCCCGAAAGGCATCCACCGGACGATCCACGGCCTCCGCGGCCAGATCTCAGTGAGACCCACAAGCTCCGACCTCGTCTCCAGTTTTCCAAGCTCCTCCTCCGGCAACGGCAGTCGGCATGAAGCAGTTCGACTTGCTGGTTCAGCAGGTCAAGGGCCTCACCGAAGCAGTGCAGGCCATGCAGCAGCAGCCGCAACAGCCGCAGGCATCTGTGCGGCTGGAAAGAGCATCATCGGAGTTCCAGAATCCGGTGATTGAGCGGGCCACTTGGGCCAGTCGCCCTATCTTTCCCGGAAAGGGGAAGCAGAAGGCGGAGAGCCCTCCGTCCGATCACGATTCCAGCCCCGGAGGGTCCCTACCTCCGTTCTATCAGAAGACCCTTGAGACTCGCAGTCGAGAGGACCTCGTGGATCAAAGATTCAGGAGATGAACCGGCGGATCGAAGAGCTCCGTCATGCTCCCACTGCTAACGGTGAGAACATCTGTACTGACCCTCCTTTCTCTCAAATGATTATGCAGGAACCAATCCCGCCAAACTTCAAGCTCTCCCAATTCGAGAGCTACGACGGGACCTCGGATCCGATTAACCACCTGGAGGCCTTCCGGACAATGATGCTACTCCATGACGCACCAGACGCCATCCTGTGCCGAGCTTTCCCATCCACCTTGAAGGGAGCAGCAAGAAATTGGTACTCGACACTGAAGTCGGGTACTATCTTCTTCTTTGATCAGATGAGCCACCAGTTTGTCGCTCATTTCGTCAGCAGCCGGCATCTCCGGAGAGGTTCGGAGTCCCTCATTAACATCAAGCAGAAGGAGGAAGAATCCATCCGAACTTACGTTAACCGTTTTAACGCCGCCGCGTTGGAGGTCCGAAACTTGGACCAGTCAGTTGCAATGGCCGCCCTGAAGAGCGGTCTTCAAAAGAACGATCTTCTGTTTTTCCTGAAAAAGAAATATCCCAAGGATTTCGCTGATCTGCTGGCTCGAGCTGAAGGATATGCCCGAGCAGAGGAAGCCTTCAAGCTGATGGACGAGGAAGCCGCGAAGGAGCGGCAGGCGGGTGACTCCAGCAAGCTCACAGTTGAAAAAGGGCCGAGTGAAGCTCGGCCACATTCTCGAACTCCCCCGGACACAAGCGTGTCCGCACTCCTCCCCGGGCTCGTAGGCAGAGGAGCCCGGACCGCAGGGTTCGATGGAGCTCTCCCCTAGGAAGATTCCACAGCTACGCCCCCTTCAATGCTCCAAAAGCTCAAGTACTGATGGAGGTCAGGGAGCAGCTGCTAAGACCGGAAAGGATGCGCACACACCCCGAGAAGCGCAACCCTAACAAGTTCTGCCTCTATCATCGTGACCATGGCCACGACACGGAGTATATTCAGCTCCGAGACGAGATCGAGGAGCTCATCAGACAAGGTCGGCTCGACAGATTCATTCGACGCCGGTCTGAAGGTAGGGAAGATCGACCGAGGGTCCTACCACAACCGGAGCCGCCAAAGAGGGAGGAACAGCCTGAAGATCGACCTCCAATCGGGATCATCAACACCATCTCTGGAGGATCCCGACGGAGAGCAGACCTTCCGCGACTATGGGATTCAAAAAATCTACGAATGTATTATCAATAACTTTGCCTTAAATAAAAATTTTTTTCATATTCACATATCTTTTCTTTTAGCATGAGCTTGTAATGACAGAGAGTAGCTCCTTCAGACAATCGAAACTAAGCATGTCAGGAACAAGAGGAGGATCTCGTCCTAACATGAGCAAAGTCGAAGGCCTGGTTATTTAGAGACCGGATGGGGGAGAGGCCCTTGCAACGGCCCTTATGCACCCCCACAGCCATGTTAGGAACAGGAGGAGAACCTCGTCCTAACATGAGCAAAGTCGAAGGCCCGATTATTTAGAGACCGGATGGGGGGAGAGGCCCTTGCAATGGCCCTTATACGCCCCCACAACCATGTTAGGAACAGGAGGAAAACCTCGTCCTAACACGAGCAAGGTCGAAGGCCCGGTTATTTAGAGACCGGATGGGGGGAGAGGCCCTTGCAATGGCCCTTACGCGCCCCCACAGCCATGTTAGGAACAGGAGGAGAACCTCGTCCTAACATGAGCTGAAATTGACTGTGTCAGAAACAGGAGGAGAACCTCGTCCTAACACAAACGAAGACCTGGTCGTTCAAGACCGGATGAGGGAGAAAGCCTCCTCAACGGCTCCTCTACAACCCCGTTAAGAGCAAAGGAAAAATCCTCACTCGAACACAAAAAAAGGAGAGAGAAAAAAAGGAAAAGCACGAGCTACGCCAGTGATAAGGGAAAAACAAACTACATCAAAGACACAAGGAACCTCGTCTCAACGAGGAAGGAGACTCTTGTCAAAAACCCTCAGTCTCTAAGAGGAAACCCAATACTGGCGGAGAAAATCGACTTCCTCAAGGTAACGAGAAGTTCGGACCCCCAAGCTCGAGCACCGGGAGGAAGCGTCAAACTCGAATGGCCTCGAAAAACTTCGATCATGAACAAAAAGGGCAAATCAACACGGGATGACCAGAACCTTCAAAAACATCGACATCGAATAAGACAAAAGAAGCTCGTAAACAACAACTCAAAGCAAGAATAGACAAGGTAATGAGAAAATTCTTTTTATTTCATTAGTAAATGTGCATTACAAAGCCTTTGAAGGCAAAAAAGAAAAACGACAAGAAAAGAAAAGAATACATGGAAGAACAAAAGGTAAAAGAAGCTCTAAGGAAGCTCGGTTCTTCCGACTTCGAACTCTAGGTTCCAGCCATTATCAGGGATTGCCTTAAGTTTTCAACTGCTTCTTCCATTTCTTCTTTCTTAAAAGCATCTCCCGGTACATCTGGTGGAACCGTCGACTTTCGCCCTCCGACTCCGAAGCCTCTTCCTCAGAACCTCAGACTCCGCCTCGGCATCCTTGACCGCCTGCTGCTCGTAGGCCAGCTGAATCTTCAGCTGCTGCAGTTCGGCCTTCTCCTGCCCAGGGCCATGGACAGTTCTTCCATGGTCCCCCTCAAGGAGCGGAGCTCATCGGAGCCTTGTGCAGAGACGGCCTGGACTCTCTCAAACAACTGCCTCTGAAGGCGGGCAACCTCGTCGGTCGCCGTCTTGAGCTTCCTTCGGTAGTCGTCTATTGCCCGCACCAGCCGACTCGGTAGGCATTGTAGTTCGCCTCGGCATCTTGCAGCTGCTTCTAAAGGTCGAAAATTTCTTCGACCAGTCTCGATCGTGATCGGCCTGAGTTGTGAGCCAGGACGAGCTCCTTCCAACTGCCGATCTTCTCCCGTGCAGCCGCCAGCTCGACCTCAAGGGAGCTGATCTTGGAAGCCTGAGTCCAAGATCGGTCGCTGGCATATTTTGGAGTTCCTCAAGCTCCTTCACGAAGTCAGCCTTCCTCCGGATGTAGTCCATGAAGCCCTTTTTGTGAAGGTCCGAAAGCGAGTAGCCTCCGCAGTGACTCCGAATGGCTCTTCCTCAGTCGGTGAAGTTCGTCATCCAGCTTCTTTGATTTCTTCATCAGTGACGAACTTCCTTCTGAGGTCCCGGATCATCGACTTCAGAGGAATCTCCTGTGGTAGGGGAAGAGCTTCGGTAGGGCACTGTCGCTGGAGACAAGAGCGCCACAACACAAATCAGTGCAAGAAAACAAAAGAGAGAAAAAGAATGCAGAGTAAGACAAAGGAGCTCTCTGTAAAGAAGAATCCGATTTCATTGATTAAATAGTTCTTAAGTACAAGAGAACGAGAAAAAGTTGCAAAAAAAAAAAAGAATACAAAATTAGAGGTTTCGGACCTCTGGGGTAGAAGTGGGGGAGCTCGACGCCCCCGAAGGTCGGCCGCGGCAGCCGCAGCAGTCGAGGAAATCTGACTGGAGGAAGACCGGCAGCAGCTTCAGAAGGCCCGACTTCGTCATCGGACGCCTCATCCAGGAAGCGAGGTCCAGCTCGGAAACTTCCGACCACCTTCTCTTGGCAAAGTTCGAAGCCCTTGATGAAGGCGGCCTGGCCGAACTCGACCTTCAGATCCCTCATCTCGGAGGAGGTTTTGAACTCCTCCACTGCCCGGACCATTGCCTCCGAGACCAGGGTGGGATCTGCGCCTTCAACTCGGAGACCTCGGCCTCTGCTTTCTTTCTTTCCTCCTCCAAGGTGGCCCTCAAGTCTGCCGAGGTCTGCCCCTCCTTCTGCAGTGCCTCTTGGAGACTCGCGACTTCGGCGATCTTCTCCTTGAGGCGGGCGGCCTCGGCCAGGCGACCTTCCTCCGCTTGGGCGGCCTCCTTCCTAGCATTGTTCATCGCCTCGATGTTGGGATGAGCTGGTGTCCAATCTGCAAGAGCGGCCAGGGAGTCAATATAAAAGCTGAGGAATAAGCTAGTAAAGAGGCGAGAAGAAAAAGGATAAATTGACCTACCTCGAGAAAGACCCCAGAGAGTCCCAGACCCGCTGCTCAGGATCGGCGTGAACGATCCTATGGACGACCTCAGGCAGGATGCACCCGTCGACCAATCTCTTTATTAGATCCCTATTGTTGAAGGGATTTCCTCGGATCTTCTTCGGAGCCATCGGCCCCCTCGATGGCAGCCCTGCTGCTGCGGCTCTTGCGGGCCAATGTCTTCTTTCTCCTTCTCCGTTCGGCCCCCGTGCCTCCTCGAGCCGGCCTCTGGAGCGGGAACCTCGACCGGGGGGCTCCTTGAAGAGGCCCGGGGGACTGCGAGCTCGACGTCGGAGGAGATCGACGGCAATGGCCGCCTGGCAGGCGCGGCCGGGCTGGTCTCTTCTGCCCTTGCCCTCTTCGCCGCCCCCGAGGATGCTGCGCCTTTCTTTTGTGGGTCTTGAGACCCTGGGCTAGCATTCGAGCTGCATCAGCGTCCATATCTGCAATGAAAGAAGATCGGCACAGCTTAGCAAAAGAACAAGAAGAAAGGGAAGCAGCGAATGACAAAAAAAAAAAAATATAATATATATATATATAATATAAAATACCGGCAGGTTGAGAGGGCTTAGGCCGACGTTAAACAAGAGTTATTCCTTCAGGAGGTTGGAGAGAAGAGGAGCTGGATAAGCCTCGAGTTTATTGGAGGCTTCAAGGTCTCCTATCCCAGGCTAGAAGCCCGACGGACGAATCCTCGGGAGCCCCAGGGGGGCAACCCCAGCTCCAAGGTCGGGCATCGGACGTAGAAGTACTCTCCTTCCAGTTGTGGATAGAAGAGGGGGCACCTTTCAGCAACCCCTTTCTACCGAACTGAGGGGAGAAGTACCACCAGTTCTTTGTCGAGAGATGACGCTTGAAGGTATAGAAATTCTTAAACAAAGAAAGAGTTGGCCAACTTCAGCTAAACTACAGAGGGAAAGAAATCCTATCAGAAATCTAAAGGAGTTCGGCGCTACAGAAACTAAAGAAATGTTTAAGAAGCGAAAGAGAGCAATAACAAAAGGGAAGCGGAAGTCGAAGCCCGATGTGGAAAGCTTCTTGGTATAAACAGAACAGCCGGGGGAGGAGCGCTAGCCCGGCCAGTCGGCCCAGGAAGCTCCAGCTCGTACTCCGGAGGAACTCCGTACTGAATCTTAATCAGTGAGAGTTCCTTCGGAGTCAAGAGCTGGGGATGGTGTCTGGTCAAAGATCGAACGAGGTTCATCAACAGAACTGAGATTTTGGGGGCTGGAACGACGAACTCCTAAACTGCTAGAGGAGGAAGTGTTGGAGGACATTTTGAATCAAGTGAAAACCCTAAAAATCTCGAAAAAATTGAAAAAAATAAGAAACGGGATGCTCGTGGAAAACCGAACAGCGGAATGTAAAGGAGGAAAAAGGAAGAAGAACAGCAAGAAAAAAAAATAAGGGGGAGAGTTCTGGAACTAACCTAGGCTGGTCCGAAGAATGCAGAGATGCAGAGATGGGGACGACTCGAAGAACGCCTAAGGCCGAGAAGGACGCTGGGGAAGAACGAAACTCTCAGGAAGGAGGGATCGAAGAAACTTCCAAGCAAAGTGAGACCCCTGAAGGAGGGAGCGGGTTTAAATAGCGACGAGGTCCGGTGAATAATGATTGCGGATCTCCTCTGGCCGATCTACAACCGCCACGTGTCCACTCATCGTGGCAGGCGGCTAAAGTGGCTGACAACTGACAGAACCATTATTGTGCCGTACCTAGAGCAACGCTCCAGCGAGAATTCCGAAAAAATCTTTTCGGATCGCCTCGATTTGAAAAGGCTCCAGCACCAGCGCGCCAAACGCCAAAATATCTGAAAACAACCGAGTATGAAAATCGAGGAAGGCAACTTCGACTGTGAAAATTTCTCTGTACTTCATTCGGAACTCGAACTCGAAAGTAGAGGGACTGGTGTTGGGTATAAAATAACTCCAGCCAAAGTTCATAAAAAGCCGACCCTTCCAGGGCTCTTCCAGCTTCCGACCTTGTGCAGCGTCTTTCTAAACTCCCCCGACCTTCCGAGCTTCCATAATACCATCCGGACTTCTCCGATAATGAGCTCCTCCATTCATTTACCGGACTGCTCCAAACGCTTTCTGAGCTTCACTATCAGCCGATTTTTCATAGTGATCGACTATTCTCCGAATCTCTTCCAGACTTCTTCCGGCCACGAACGACTTTACTCCAAACTTCTTCCAGACTTCGTCAATGTCTGAGCTTCTCCAATAGCAGGACTTCTACAGTAACCAGACTCCATCCAAGTTTCTATGGCGATCGACCGCCTTCCGAATTTCATCCGAGCTCCTACGAGAGCCGGATCCCAGCCGAACTTCTACAGTGGATAGATCCCAAACGAACTTCTACAACGGACGAGCTCCACCAGTCGGATTTCTATTTCGAACTTCTTCCGAACTTCGTCAATGACCGAGCTTCTCCAGCAGCGGGACTTCTACAATAAGAAGTCTCCATCCGAGCTTCCACGGCAACCGATCTTCATCCGAACTTCTACAACAGAATTGAATTCCGGACTCTTCCAACGTTCGACCTTCCCCAGTGTCCTCAAGACTCCTCCAACGGACGAACCTCCACAACGCCATCCGAACTCCACTATCGGTCGACCCTCTACCGGATCCCTCATGAAATCGGACCTCTCTGACAGACAGTCCTCAGACGAGCTTCTACATCATGCAAAATACAGACGGACTTCTCTAGCAATCAGACTCCTGTCGGACTTCTCTAACAGAAAGTCCCCGTCTGAGCTTCTACAGCAGATGACTTCCGCCTGCAGCATCAGCGCCCAAGACACCCGACAACAATGGACTCGTCAGCAACCTCGAAGACATCCGAGCCTCTCTTAGATTGCTGAGACAGAGAGCCATTCCGCTCCATCAGATATCCCAGCCGAGCTTCAGCCGTCAGGTCCGAACTCTCTGGCAAGTCGCGATAATGGCCACTACCCCACTCCACTCTCTGTAACAGATTCCATGTGACCCCACCACTCTCTGACAAGTCGCGACAACGGACACCACTCCACTCTCCACAACAAACTTCCGTGGCCCTGAACGGCCCCTGACGCCACTACTCTCCGTAACAAACTCCGCGTAGCCCCGAACGGCCCACTACCAAGCAGTTACAGATGTCGCTGTCAATCAGTTACGCTCTTTGTCTATAAAAAGGGACCCCCAGATACGTTCTTCTCTAAACTCTAAACTCTATCTCAAAACTCTGCTAAAATCCCATTCAAGTGCTCCATTTCTATTGAGGCAGAGTACTGACTTGAGCGTCGGAGGGTCTTGTCGGAGCACCCCCAACTCCGGTTTAGACTTTTCTTGCAGGTCCCGACAACGGATGCGATCCCCTCGACTCCAGCTTCTCCGACGTCGGCGGAATTCTACACCAACAGTTGTGCTTCATCTATGGGCACATCTGGTCGAAGATTAACTTGTGGACACTCCACAGACTATGATGGGATAGTTCATAGGTCTTGAACTTCTCAAGTTCAATTATCCTCTTACTGACCCCTTCTTAGAAAATTTTTTTTCGAAAAGGTGGCATACCTATTGGCAAAACACTTTTTGTCTAGTAGGATGGTAGAAATAGTATCACATATTACTCTTAAGATAACCTATAAACTTATATAAACTTGTTCTAGCACAAAATTTATATACATCAACTCTTTTCACATAAGCTAGGCAACCTGCCTCTTTCCATATCTCATATGGAGTACTAGTAACAGATTTTGACGGTATCTAATTCAAAACATATGCAGTAATATCTAGAAAATTTCTCCAAAACAAGATTTGCAAAGCAAATTAAGGAACATACCATATCTCATATATAGTATCCATCTCTGGATCGAGATATTATTAACCTTTGAACATCCAAATGTACAAGGCGTAATAATATGCTCGCGCCTTTTTCCATATCCAATAAATGGGATCTTGATCATTTCATCCATAAGATAAGATTTACAAGTTCTATATGATTCAAAATCATACAGACAAAGAACTCTTCTTTATATTACTTGTTTATCTTTGACTCACAAAAATGGCCAAGTTAGGAATGCCAAAAATATGTGACCATCACATATTCTTTTTTTGTTCTCATCAAGATGAAAAACAACATCATTGAGTGACAGAAATATGAGACCATTATCATAAATTCATAGCCATAAAATTTTTCAGAAGGAGAGTAACTTTTACTCTTTACATTAATTTCAAAATCATGTTACAATAACAAAAGAATTAAAATAATATTTCTGATAAATTTAGGCACATAACAACAGTCTTATAGTTTCTAAATCTTGCTTGAAAGTTATATAGATTCCTATAGTCTTAGCATGAATGGACCATCCATCAGTGCCAAAAAGCATGTAATCACCTCTTTTCAGCTTTATAGGTCCAGTGTTAGCATGAATGAACCATCCATCAGTGCCAAAAAGCATGTAATCACCTCTTTTCAGCTTTATAGGTCCAGCAACGCTTTGCATAAGTGGAACCTATATAAGGTATCACATATCCAAAATGCTGAAACTGAAACACTCAATGATAAATTAGTTTGTATCACATACAAACCATTAGCAGATGCAACCTTTGCATCTTGTTACTGCTTCACATTTGCAAGACAACTCTTGCAATTTATCTCTAATGCTCATCGTTACTGTAAAGAAAATTGATACCCATAGTGAAGACAATCTTCACCTTCTTCTCTTAGGAGATACTAAAGAAGGAATCAAGGAGAATTAGTAGGATCAAATCCAAAATTAACTCACCATCCATAATAATGACTTAATCACATGATTAAGTTAATCAGGATATATTTTGACAGTCATACTGTCAACCCCGCCATATCTCATATGCGGTTTTTCCTTTCTTTATATTATCAACTCCGAATAAATCGGAATCAAAAGAATAAGAGACTATCTCCTATATGAGAACTATTCTCAAGTTCCTCAACTATTCCATGAAGTTCGATCAATTTAAAAAGTATACCATGCAATGATAGTGAAGATGCAGATATATAAGAACATAAAAAGACTACTCATGATGACATGCAAAATTTAGACGAGATTTTTATCTAAATGTGTCTCCCATTATTTTAACGAATTTCATAGCCTTCAAGTATAAAAACGAAAAAACTATCATGAATTTTTTTAGTGGGGCCCAATTCTTCATAAAAAATCTTGTGGATAGCACAACAAGCTCTTATGAGTTCAAAAGTAGGTAACTCTTTACCAATTGCATCTCATGCAACTCTCAATATAATTTTTGCCTCTAAAATACTAATAGCTTTGTGGATAACACAACAAACTATAGTATTTTAGTCAAATCATACCCTTCAATCTTATATGGTCATATCTGAATAATACTACCCTTGTGGATAGCACAACAAAGCAGCACTACCAAAATATGCCATAAGCATCACTTGGTCAACATCATATCAATCCCTATAGCGAGCTTTGTGGATAGCACAACAAACTCACTACAGTTTTTGACATACTCTATTGACTTAGTATGAGCTAAATACCATTAGCTTCATTATGCACCAAGACAGTATCAAATCAGTCCCTACAGCAAGCCTCGTGGATAATACAACAAGCCTATTATGGTTCTTGACATAATACTGGCTTAACATGAAGGCATGGGTAGTGTTCTTAACATTTCGCCATTATGACTTAATATAATTTAATGAGGGACTTAGGTCTCATGCATATCCAAAACATATATATTTAAAAATGCATCATATATAATTTTAATTCTAACTACCAGTATATAAGAGCATATAAAGAAAATCTAATGGTTATGGACTTTTGAAAACTCATCCGAGCTACAGGATGGTTTATGGGTCTAACCCTAGGTGCATTCTAGATTGAACCATCTCATGGTTAATCTTAATGTGCCTTTACTCTACAAATGTCTGGTAGTTCAGTCTTCATCTCCATGAAAATTTTCATGAATGCTCGATCTTTATCTGAAAATAGAAAGAAATAATTTCTATTTATTCTCAAATAATTTTTTTTTCATAATTTTATATCAATATATAAAAGTCCCAATCAACAGTTGGAAATATACAAAAGAAAGATTCAACCGATAATACAATATATCAGGGGCACCCAGCTCCTATTGCAACTCTTGTAGATGCATTTATATAATCAGCTAACATGAAAGCATTCATGCATACATCCATCACATGGATGTATCAAAGTCCATACCCACTCAACATGTATTTTATAACAATTATAAAACATGATAATTAACTTCTCATGTTATCTTAATTGTGATATCATTCATAAACATATCAATGGAGATGTTTAAATATTCGGGCATAAGGTCCATCTAGGGTTTTTGATTCAGGTTCAACACTTGACCCAATTTATAATTTTAAGTCAATCATTTGTCATCCTATTTGAGTTGGGTTGACCAATTCTTAGGTTAACCTAAATCAATTAGGTTAGCATAGATTCGGTCAACCATGACTCAAATCCTAATCAAATTAAGTAAATGATAATTTAATCAACCTAAATTAAATATGACTTCTAATCAAATTAGAACTATAAATTTGATTTAATCTATAATCATTAATTCTAATCACATTAGAACAATGAATTATAGTTAAACAAATTCATCAGCAAAAATCCTAATCTATGTCTGATGCATCCTTTCCATGATCAAATTTTTTTGGCTCCACACATACCTAGGACAACAACCAAGATGAAAGATCCACAATGGTGAGTGTCCAATAACATGGTGGTCGGCCCTTGGATCTTTAGGTGAATACATCAAATGCAAAAACCCTAAGTCCTGGCAATATACATCAAATGTATCATTTCAAAGCTCCACGCATCACATGCATTGTATTTACAATTCCATCGAAAATTAGATCATGGGATCTAACTTAAACTTGTCACACAAGTCTAAAGACGATGGAAACTCATATCCAAGTACGATCATGGATTAATAACATTTTATCATTAACAAAAGATGCATCAAAAAACATCAATTAAACATCAATCAGAAAATCTGATTTTGACATAATTTGATCTAGATCTAATCCATATCACAATAATAATATGATATTTGATTGAATCAATCAAGAGTGGCTCTGATACCACTGTTGGATTCCGATGGCGCAGCGGAATATATATTTCAAAAATTTTTATATGCATTCAACAATTGAAAACATGTTTAACAATTAAATTAGACTACTGGAACACAAAGTCCTAGAAATACCTTGATGATTACAATCAAACAACATAAGCATGTAAAACAAGAAGAGATTAGAAGCCATATACCAACATGAAGACGATGATCTGATAATCATGAGATCTCTACAAGACTCCAAAGTAGAAGCCCTCCAACGGTGATTCACACGGGACTGATCAGGGCCCTTCCCAGTTCGATGTAGTGCTGCAGCTTTTTTCGCAAGTTCGCTGCCGATCGTCCTTCACAAGAACGGATTGCACCACTGCTTGTATGCCTTAGAGACCTCCACTAGGACCACTCTAGGAACCATTTTCCAAATGATCTCACCACACAAAAATCAGATTTGATGTTCAACACTTGAACAATCTGATTTTAGGACAAACATCACATGCTTTCCATTTTCTCTTCCTTTTCTTTTCATTTTTCTCTCTTTTCCTTATCTTTTTCTTTTCAGATTTTTTCTATCTTTTCCTCACATTATCCCACGCCTAAGGCACCTTTGGATCAGCTTTTATCCCTTATGGGGCACCCCTTATATAAGGAATGAAGGGGCGCCACATAATTCCCAATGGGCGCCAACTCTTGGCGTCCCTTAATCCTTACACGCTAAAATAAATTTTCTAGCATGGAAACCCAAGAACAAGGTGTGGAATAAGAGGTGTTTTACCAGGACTCCTCTGCGTACAAAAATTAAGACGCCATCTTATGGCGCGTGGGATTAAGGAAACGAGAGAAATCAAGAGTCCAAAACAATAAGAACTCTTCCAAAATCAACGCACAAAAGCATGTGGCGTCCCATTTAATTTTGGTGTTCAAGCTCCTTGCCAGAGAAGGACTCTTCCTCTTCTGCATCCACAAATCCAAAAGTCATCACATGACACAAGGAAATAAAAGAAACGTGTGAAATCCAAAAGGAATTAAGAGTAGATGAGGACTCTTCCTTCTCATCGCCGTTTATTTTTGGGCGTGACATTTATTTGTGCGTGTTTTGGTGTGGAGGAGGTATATCTCTTATGGAACACTTCTATAAAAACCAGATAAGCCACCTAATAATTAGATGGTTCAAATCCAATCACATTAGATCAAAGAAACAAGTTAAGGGTTAGCACAAACACCTTTGCACTGAACCCAATTAGAAACTTAAGTTAATTCATGTGCTAGCAATTTAATTAACCCATTGGATTTACAATAAATCCAAATAGATTGGACCAAAACCAAATCCCTATTGTGTGTGACCTATTGGATTCCAAATCTAGCCAACAGTGGATCAAAACTCTCGACATAACCAAAATCCGATTAGATTAGGTCAGCTCAAGAGTCCCAATCAACTAGGACTCTTCCTAATTGATTCTTTGAATTAAACTCTTTTAATTCTAACGAGTCCACAAGTCAAGATTGACGTCTAGCAACGTATCATGACTACCCAGAAGATTTGAAATTTGGTGAAAATACCAAAATTACCGTTCTGTGGTGAGTTACCGCACACAACTCCCAGACAGGTCATGAGCATGGAAACATGTCAAGCTCAAATACCTATCCATATGTATTTCGATCTGATGATGATGACTCGATTGATGAACCAATAAAAATTTTTTTAACTGTTCATCCCTACTCTAGCCAGAGACTCTTAAAGTCATCATCCTATGGATCACATAGGATGTTCTCTCCTCCTACAAAGAGTGAACAATTTTTTATTGACCACTCATAACCTCCATACACACTTTACCATACCCAAAATATCCCATACACATCTCAAAGTGGCATGCTAGAGAATAAACTAAAGTAAGGATCCATATACATAAGGTACCATGGTGATCTCGAGTCAAAAGATCACATGCACCACTTTCACTGGAGAATCATCTGTCGACATGCTGTAAGGCTCCATCAGATGTTCTTTCTGTGGGTTAGTTCGATGAACTTATTCTCTAATGAGCACCTACATCCTTGTATTAGTGTCACCACACAAGTGATTGTGAGATCAACCACCCTCTCTATTGAGCATACATAGAATGTACTTACTTTATCGACATCATCGATCCTCAACTCGATGATCCAACGACTGGAAACATTTTAGATTAAGAATATCAAAATTTTAAATCTCACTGGCATGATCTCATCATGGTCCTAAAATCATTGTCGTAATCTATGAGATTTATCATAATCATAAAAATATGATGCAGCAAATGATAAAACACAATACCTCATGAATAATATAACTAATGTCATGCTAATGAGTAGGAAAATATCACAGAAAATCCCTTCACATCACCCATGCGATTAACTTGTAAGACACTAATCTTTCAGCTCACACACAACCTATGACGGACGTGATCAACATGATTTCGATGGGATCGAGACTCCAGGGGGCAGACGACTCAGGAAGCTCCTCCAAGCATCAGCAGGCAAACGAAGACATCATTTTTTTGGAGGATGATCTACAGAGAGTTCAAACTCCTCACAACAATGTTGTTGTTGTACCAATGATAATAGCCGATTATGATGTAAAACAATGTTTTATTGATAATGAAAGCTTCGATGATGTGATTTTCTACAATTGTTTCTTTCGAATGCGACTTTCTACTGACCAACTAAAACCAGTCAACATTCCTCTAATCAGATTCACTGGCAACTCGATCAAAGTAGAAGGAGAAATAAAACTCCCGGTTACTGTCGAATAACCACCTCGACAATCGATCGTGCACCTCAACTTCCTCGTAGTCCGAATCTCTTCTGTCTACAACGTCATCTTAGGACGATCTGGACTAAATGCGCTCCGAGCAATTGTCTCGACATCTCACTTGCTCGTGCGCTTTCTGACAAGGAAAGGAACTGATGAAATGAAGAGAGATCAATAGTTGGCTCGACAATGTTACTTAACTGTAATCAAAGAAAAAAGATCAACTAAAGCTCTTCCTGTCAACGACGGACTAGATCAAAGAGAAGAAGAAAATCGGGGAGAACCCACAGAGCAACTCATCTCAATACCTCTCAACGATGAAGACCCGACTAAAACCATCCAAGTCAGATCCTCATTAAGCGACGAGCTACGGGAGAAGCTGATAAACTTTCTGAGGAAGAATGCTGATGTTTTCGCCTGATCTGCCTCAGACATACCGGGCATCCCTCCTGAAGTAATTGTCCACCAACTGAATGTCGATGCCAACCACAAGCCGACGCGATAAAAAAAAAAAATTTCACTCCAGAGCGACAGAAGGCCATCAACGAAGAAGTTGACAAATTGCGGACAGCCAAATTCGTGAGGCAACCTATCCAGATTGGCTCGCAAATGTCGTGATGGTCAAGAAAGCTAATGGCAAATGACGGATATGCATTGACTACACCGACTTGAACAAAGCTTGTCTTAAGGACAGCTTTCCATTTCCACAAGTTGATCAACTAGTCGATGCTACGTCAGGCTATTAGCTACTCAACTTCATAGACACCTTTTCTGACTACAATCAAATCAGGATGGCACCCGAAGACGAGGAGAAGATAGTGTTTATTACCGACAAGGGCTTATACTGTTACAAGGTCATGCCTTTCGGTCTCAAATATGTCAGAGCTACATATCAGAAGCTGATCAACAAAATCTTCAAAGACCAGATCAGTCACAACATGGAGATCTACATCGACGATATGCTCGTGAAAAGCACTAAAGCTGCCCTCCATATCGACGACCTGACTAAAGCCTTCGATGCCCTAAGGAGACATCAAATGAAGCTGAACGGGACAAAGTGCGCTTTTGGTGTCACTTCGAAAAAATTTCTCAACTTCATGGTGATAAGACGAGGTATCGAGGCCAATCCCGAGAAGATCAAGGTGGTTCTCTACATGAGGCCTTCGATCTCTCGATGGGATATTCAAAAATTGGCAGGACGTATGGCGTCTTTGAGCCGATTTATCTCCAAGTCCGCAGAACGATACCTCCCCTTCTTCAAAATCCTCAGGCAAATGAAGGACTTCACCTGGATGGAAGAATACCAGAAGGCTTTCGACGACTTGAAGCGGTATCTAGGCTCTCCTCCACTCCTGACGAAGCCAAATATCGACGACGAATTATCCATGTATTTGGTTACAACTCCTGAAGCTATCAGCTCGATGCTGGTCCAAGAGGAAAATAAGATGCAAAATCCCATCTACTAGACAAGTCGGATGCTGTGCAGGGCCGCAACAAGGTATTCTCGGATCGAAAAAGTCGTCTTCACAATTATTACGACTATTCGACGACTATGACCTTACTTTCAAGCCCACTTGACAAAAATTCTGACCGATCTCCCCCTGGAAGCTCTGCTTCAACGATCAGACATCTCAGAAAGAATGGCCAAATGGACGGTCGAACTCAATGAGTTCGACCTTTCTTGTGTTCCACGATCTTCGATAAAAGCTAAGATACTAACTTTGTTGCTGAGTGCATTCCAACCATCGATAACCAAGTCGAGGACCAACCCCAAGGAGAGACTGTAGAGCCTGCTAGGATTCTACGTGTGGATGGAACTTCAAACGCCCAAGGGTGCGGCACGGGACTCATTTTAACCAACATTGACAGGATGGTGACTGAGAATGCTCTTCTGTTTGATTTCAAAACTTTTAACAATCAAACCGAGTACGAAACTCTGATAACCGAGCTGAGGATCGCCAAAGACCTCGGTGTAAAACGCCTAAGGGTGTTCATTGATTCATAACTAGTCACCGAACAATCCCAAGGGGAATATAAGGCCCGCAATCCCATTCTTTTCAGGTATCTACAAAAGCTCAAATCTCTACAAATGCACTTTGACTATTTTGAGATCTTTCACATCCCCCGCTTGGAGAATGTCCAAGCTGATTTCTTGTCTCGTCTCGCTACCTCTGACTGCGGCGAGCTGGAAAAAATCTTCATCGAACAACTTGAGAATCCAAGCATCGACTCTGAAGAGAAAGTTCACCAAATTCAGGTCGGTCACAAACCGAGCTGGATCGATCCGTTCGTCGGAAGTTCACCAAGTTTAGGTCAGTCACGAACTGAGCTGGATCGATCCGTTCGTCGACTACCTGACTAACAGAATCCTGTCGGCTGATCCTATCGAGGTACGCCGGATGAGAAGACTGACGGCCCAATACGTGATCATCGACGATCAACTCTACCGAAGATCGACGTCTTTGCCCCTACTCAAGTGTCTCCAACCTTTCAAAACCGACTATGCTCTTTGGGAGGTACACGAGGGCATTTGTGGTAATCACCTGGAGGGTAAGTCGCTATCCTATAAAATCCTTCGGCAAGGATACTATTAACCAACCATGCAGAAAGATGCTATCGATTTAGTATAGAAGTGCAACAAATGTCAAAGTTTTGCTAATATCCAAAGGCTTCCATCAAGTCACCTCACAGCCATTTCAGCACCATAGTCATTTGATCAATGGGGAGTCGACAAACTTAATCCTTTCCCTCCTGCCAGTGGACAAAGAAGGTTCATTATCGTCGCATCGACTATTTCATCAAGTGGATGGAGGTCGAGCCATTGGCACAAATACGGAGTAGAAGACCATCGACTTTCTATAAAAATCTATTATCTACCGATTTGGTCTATCCCAAATAGTTATCACCGACAATGGCCGATAATTCAACAATGCCAAGTTTGAAGAGTTCTGTGTGAGGTATCATATCATCCACATGCTTACTTCGATTGGACATACGCAATCTAACGAAGAAGCCGAGGCGATCAATTGGATGATTCTACAAGGTCTGAAAACAAGAATTAGTCAGGCCAAAAGAAGTTAGGCCAACGAACTCTACAGTGTCTTATGATCTTACCGAACAACTCGAATCCTGACCGAAAAGACTCCTTTCAAATTGACATTCGGGACCGAAGCCATGATCCCAGTTGAAATCGACCTACCTTCGACTCGAGTAGAGAATTACGACAAATCGACCAATTTGAACAAGCGATGAGCTGATTTGAACTTATTCGACAAAACTCAGAGACAAGCTCAACTAAGGATGGCTTCCTATCAACGAAGAGTAGCTCGATATTGTAACACCCAAGTCAAACCTGAGATCTTCCGAGTAGAAGATCTTGTCTTTAGAAGAGTCGAAGTCTCCAAACCAACCGAACGAGAAAAATTATCTCCGAATTGGGAAGGCCCCTACAAAATCTCGGCAGTTCTACGACCAGAGGCATATAAAATTGAAAACTTGGATGGCACAGAGATTTCTATGGATGTACTACCAGTGAGAATACCTTATCAATAAAAAAAAAATTCTACGATTCTGTGCCAAACAATTCAAGTACTCGATAATCTATCGAACAAATTGATCGTTTGACACCCGACCAAACTACTATCTCGTCGGCAATATCCGACGAAACATTATTCGACTTACATCCGATTAACGGAATCGAAAAGATCCGACAACCGCAAGCATACCAGCTACGGCCCAAGGGCCGCGAGTATATAAGCTATGGTTTGCACGCTGGCCCAAACAAAAAAGTGTGGTTAGTCGGCTTGCTCCCGATTGACCAAGGATCAACCGATCTGAAATAAAATAGAGATATTTTCTCTAGCTGACTAAGTTCTGAATTGACGAAACAATCTACGACGGATGATCTACGACTACGATTCAAATCTGACTAAGTTCCCTACAAAACCGACTACTTGACTTATAAAATTTTTAAGTCTATCTACATGGTTACGAGTTTGCAACTTTCTACTAACTACCTTGACTAGTCTTGCCGACTACTTAGTCATTTTTACAGAAAGACAAGTAAATGGGCAAAGAAAGGAGAGATGCAAACAAACACGAGTACAAGTTGGATATGTGGAAAAGATCATTCCATTGCTGAAAAGGAGTTCATTACGAGAGGAGAAATTCATTACAAAATAGGGGAAAGAAAAGTACAAGGACAAAAAATGGAAAACACTAAGGAGCCTAAGAAGGCGGAGGATGGTCTTCTTCGGCCTCTGCTTTCTTGCCGCTCCTCGACTCTTCCTCCTCTGGGAGCCTGTCGGCTTGTACCTCGCTCAAGTCGAGCTTAGGCTGCAGTCGAAGGATGGCCTTTTTGCAGTCCTCGAACCCGAGCTGGTATGCGTCCGTGGAAGCCTCGGAAAGCTTATCCTCGTACACCTTCGACTCGCGAAACTTGGCCAGAGCCCGAGAAGATGCCTCCTGGGCCCGAGTTTCTGTCGCCGACAAATTTTCTTTCAGCTCCTTGGCGGCCTTCTCGACTTCTTGCCGCCTGCCTCTTTCCTTGGTGAGGGCACTCTTAACCGACTCCATTTCCTTTTGATAGTCAGCCCTCAATTTTTTGAACTCCTTTTTGTCTTTCTTCTGCTGGGACTCCAAAAACGTTAACTCGATCTCCAACAGAGCGATCTTCTCCCAGCTCTTTTTCTCCTGCTCTTCAGCAATGCAGAGAAGTTTCTCGACAACTTCGGCCCAAGCATGAGCAGTCTGGGCCTTGTCTTCAAGCTGGACGTTAAGTCGTGCAAAGCTGATCAACCCCTCATACAAAATTGTCACATCGTGTATTATCTGCAAAAAAGATCAAAAAAAATGGTTAAGTCATTCACTCGACCAACAACTATTCGAAAAAGAACTATTGAAGAAAAGGTCGAAGACTTACCGACAACAACGACGTGTAGAAATCCGAGAGAATCTTCATGACTGGGCGGGTCTTCCTAACTTCCCAGTCAACGAGTAGCATGACCATCTTCATTAACTCTTCAATGAGTCGACGATCCTAAAGCGCTTGGTCGGTGGCCTTGATGTGCATCCCCAGGGTGGTGGCCTCCTCGAAAGAGGTATGTGGACTGTAGTCGGTAGTGAAGGCAGAGGGCATGGGGGCCTTCCCCTTGTCGGCTTCATCCCGACCAGGTGCTCGATCGCCACCCATCCCGACTTGGATCGGAAGAGCAACCGCAATGACTGGCCTGACCGAGGCCTCAACGACGATGACATCATCGTCAGCAAGAGTGACTGTGACTCCTGCGACAACTTCGATAGGAGGCATCGATGAAGGAGACCTCGACGATGGTCGGGGTGACGACAGAGGCTGTGTGCTCCTCGGCACCCTAGGAGGAGATCCTTCTATTGGCTTCTTCAGTGGCCGAGAAAGTCCACCGGCCCGAATGCCGGCTTCTTCCTGACGGCACGTCCGAGGGATTCCGCCGAGACCCTCATGCCTACAAAGCAACAGCAGCAAAAACAAATTAGCCTCCAAGGCAAGAAAAGAAAAGAACTACAGAAATCTGCAAGAGGAAATCTACGTAAGTGGCTCGTTGGGCTTATCCCTTCGTCATACAATGATTGCTCCTAAAGAAGCTCCCACTGAGAAGGAACCAGCACATCGAATAGCTTGTCGTACAGCTCCTGATCTTCCTCCAAGACCACATCATTCTTGTTCGGGGACAAACTGGGTGTGGTCCAGCTCCAGCTAAAGCCCCAGATGTGGTCGGCGGCTACATAAAAGAATTTGTTCTTCCATCCATGGATGGAAGAAGGAAGTTCGATGATAAACTGATGTTTAGATCGAGGACTAAAGAACCACCATCCCCATTCCCGAGGATGTTTCTTCAACATAAAAAGAGCCCGGAAGAGAGGGATTTAGGGCTCAAACCGAAAAAGATGGCAAACGATGACAAAAGAAGACAAAATTCTGAAGGAATTGAAGGTGAGCTGGGCAGGAACTATATCATACAAGTCGAGGACATTGGCGAAGAAAGGGTGAAGAGGGAATCGAAGTTCCGAATGAAGGAACTCATAGACGGCAATGTAGCCATCAGTAGGATGAACAATCCGACCTTCTTCGTCGGGCGCCATCAGTCGATACCGACTAGGGATGTGGTAATGACCCCTTAGTTGATCGATTGCAGACTCAGACAGCTCGAACCTCTCAACGAGAGGCCCAAAAAGGTTCTCGGGAGCCGGCTGTTCATCCAACTCTACAAGATCTGGATGACTCTGCTAAGAAGAACCGACTTTAGGATCATCCCGAGGGACTTCCTCAATCTCCCTCTGAACAGTTGGAGTCCGAAAACCTTGGTCTCCCACAATGTTCTCGTCTCCAAACTCTCGATTAGAGGAAGCCATAAAAAGAAATCAAGACAAAAACTCAAAAAAAAAAAAGATGGAGAAAAACCTCAAGTCGATGACCGATGAGCAAGAGGAAGACCGACGACGATGAAGACCGACGAGGAAGGAGAAGGCCGACTGCGATAAAGCCTAAGCCTCAGGGAACCCGAGCTCTCCACTGGGAGGCAAAGGATCAGAGACTGGAGGCAAAAGCATCGAAATCAGAAGTAAAACTAAAGAGGGACAAACCCTTGTTTGTAAACTCCTTCAATAGTCAAGATCGATGTAGAGAATCGTGCCTTCCTCAGAGATCTCGATGCATGGCCACGATCTCAACAGACTATTCTCGTAGCTTTTCGATGCACCACCTTAAGATCGTGCCAAATCAGTTGGATCCACGTGATCACAACTCGGGCCAACCGACGACCAACACGTGGATGACTCGGGTACATTAATGAGTTATTGTTCTGCCATCCAATCTTCTATAATTATTACGAAAGATCGCCTCGAGCACCACGGCATTTATTGCCACAACCTATGATGTGACAGAGCCGTCGCACATTCTATGAAACGACAAAGTGACAGTTCGCTCAACGAAATGACAAAGCAACCGGACACAACCTTCGAAACAACATTAAATAAAGAATTGTCGAAAAAAGCGACTCGGATCCACACGGTGTCTAACTTCCTTCATCCGATTAAAGCCACACAATCGGACTCGAAAGTTGGGGGGTAGGTGGTGGGGCAGATCCTCGGTCCTTACCCGACTAACCTTCTTCCCTGCCTCCTGATTGACCAAGCGTGCTGCACCGACCAGATTGCTGTAGCGCAGCCCGACTTGGATCAACGTGTTTTACCCCAATCGGCTCTCCACCGACTGAAATCGACAATACTTGAACGACTAAGGGCAACACACTTAACCAAATCGGCACTAAGCCAACCCAGTTCAATGTGCCGCCTACGACAAGATGTAATATTCGATATACGGCCGACTACTTACTCGACGCCCTACCGACCATCGAAATCGACGACTGGGTGGCATCATTCGATGGGCGCCAGTCGAGCAGCTGAACGCCAAACATGGTCGCCATGCTACTCCATCAGGTCACATCAAGTCATGTCACCCAGGAGCCATACCCTGGGCAGCTGGCTGCACGCCATAATGGGAAGCCATGAGGTCATTAATTGTGCCACACACATGGTAAGACCCACCGCCACAACCACCTGTATGCCGAACAAAAGGCACACCCACCGTCAGGGCCATTTAAAGATGCCCCATGCGGTTCTGTACGATGAAACACGATCAGAATGACCCCCTGTCCTTCCACCCTTGATCTTACTCCCTTTATAAATAGAGGTAAGAAAGGACCACCGACAGATATGCACAAAAACATAGAGCCAAAACTCTACCTCTCTCACTCCTCTATCTATTGAGTTAGAAACTGACTTGAGCATCGGAGGATCCTTGTCGGAGCAACCTTCGACGAGAACTTACCTTGCAGATCCCGTTGCCGCTTCCAGACACCGCCGATCGGTCTTTTCGCCCAGTTCCCATTGATCCGACCTCTGTCTAGTTTTCAGTTCAACAGATTGTGAGCCCTCACTCTTGTCTTCAGCCCTCTTGACCGTGCCCTTTCTCCGACAAGCGGGCATCGTCTCCCGACTTCCCGCCGTCCGGTGCTTAGACGCGGCGATTCGGCTCTCGACCGACTATCCCATCGGAGACAGGCCGCAACACTAATGAAAAATCATTCTGAGTTATTTTCTATTTTTCAACAATTTTGTATTGAAATTCGAACACAATTTAGTATTTCTATTCGTATCTTATGCAGTGATAATGCACATGAATATTTTTCTGTCCCTTTTCAAACTTTTATTACTTCACAGGGCATCCTTCACCAATCGTCATGTGTCCATACTCAGCAAAAAGGGATTGTTGAGTGCAAAAATCATCATTTAATTGAGACTGCCTGCACTTTATTGCTTCATACTCATGTTCCACTTTATTTTTGGGGTGATGCTGTACTTACTGCCTATTATTTAATTAACGCATGCCAGCTTCAATATTACAGAATCAAATTTCCCATTCTCTTCTATTTTTTAATCAATCCCTTTATCCTCTTCCCCTTCATATTTTTGGTTGCACATGTTTTGTTCACAATCAAACCTATGGACAAGACAAACTTTCTACTAAAGCTTTTAAATGCATATTTTTGGGCTACTCGACTTCAAAAAGGATACAGGTGTTATTCTTTGGACACCAACCGCTATTGCACCTCAGCAGATGTCACCTTTTTTGAGAAATCCCCCTTCTCTTCTCTCATTGTGGAGCGCACTGCCATATCTGAGGTTCTTCCAGTCTCCTACCTTAGACCTCTTTTTGATCCTAAACTTGTTGTCTCTTCAGTACCTCCTCTTCAGACGTATCATCGACAATCTCAACCTGGCCCTCCTGTCGGCCCTGCAGATGTTCCTGATGACTCACATCCTGCTCCAGCATCTATCTCTACCACAGACCTATCTTCTCTTGTCGATAGTTCGTCCATTGCTCTTAGAAAAGGTACTCACTCTACTTGTAATCCCTATCCCATTTATAGGTTTTTGAGTTACCATCGTTTATCTCCACCCTATTATGCCTTTGTATCCTCCTTGTCTTCTGTTTCTATTCCCAAGACAACCAGTGATGCTTTATCCCTCCAAGGTGACGCCAAGTTATGATTGATGAAATGGCAGCTTTACATTCTAGTGGCACTTGGGAACTGATTCTTTTTCCTCTTGAGAAATCTATTGTTAACTGTCATTGGGTTTACACTATTCAAGTTGGTCCTGATGGTCAACTTGATCACCTTAAGGCTCGTCTGGTTACTAAAGGTTATACTCAAATTTTTGGATTGGACTATGATGACACTTTCTCTCCAGTAGCCAAAATTGCTTCTATTCGTTTATTTTTGTCTATGACCGCTATGCGCCACTGGCCTCTTTATCAACTGGACATTAAAAATGTCTTCCTTCATAGAGAGCTCGAGGAAGAAGTGTATATGGAGCAACCACCTAACTTTGTTGCTCAAAGGGAGTCTGGATCAGTATGCAGGCTTCGTCACTCTCTCTATGGGTTGAAATAGTCTCCACGAGCTTAGTTTGGAAGATTTAGTGAGTTTGGTATGATTCGTAGTGAGGCCGATCACTCTGTTTTCTATCGCTATACCTCACATGATTGCTGTATTTATTTGGTGTTTATGTGGATGATATAGTTATCACAAGCAGCGACCAAATTGGTGTCCATCAGTTGAAACGTCTCTTCAATCACTTTCAAACCAAAGACTTGGCCAAACTCAAACCTTTTCTGAGAATTAAGGTGGCCCAATTTAGTTCTGGTTTTGCTATCTCATAAAGAAAGTATGCGTTAGACATATTGGAAGAAACAAGCGTGTTGAACTGTAAGTCCATTAATACCCCAATGGATCCGAATGTTAAACTTCTTCTAGGATAGGGAAAGACTTTGTCATACCCTGGTAGATACCAAAGACTTATTGGGAAACTAAACTACCTCACGATAACTCGGCCGGACATTTTCTTTGCTGTGAGTATAGTTAGTCAATTTTTGCAGTCTCTTTGTGACAGTCATTGGGATGCCGTGATTCACATCCTCAGATACATCAAAGGAGCATCGGCCAAGCATTATTATATGACAACGGACATACTCAGGTAATTAGTTACACTGATGCTGATTGGACAGGATCTCCTTCTGATAGACACTCTACTTCAGGATACTGTGTTCTTATTGGAGGCAACTTAATATACTAGAAGAGTAAGAAAGAGGATGTTGTTGCTAGGTCAAGTACAGAGGCTGAGTATCGAGCCATGGTAATGGCAACCTATGAGCTTACATGGTTAAAGCAATTAATTCAAGAATCAAAATTTGACAAAATAGATCCAATGAAACTGATTTGTGATAATCAAGCTACATTACATATCACCTTCAATCCAATTTTTCATGAGAGGATTAAACACATAGAAGTCGATTGTCCCTTTATTAGAGAAAAGATTCTTTCATGAAGTATTGCTACTGATTTTGTTAACTCAAATGACCAACTAGCAGATATATTCATTAAATCTCTCAGAAGTCCTCAAATCAGCTATATATGTAACAAGCTTGGTGCATATGACATATATGCTCCAACTTGAGGGGGAATATTGGAATACTGTTATATTTGGAAAGTTATATCTAGAAAGCATAACAATTCCTCCTTTGGATATTTGGAGTATGACAATTCCTTCATAGGAAAGTATATCAATTCTTCCATCAACTCCACCATCCTTAATTTTGTATCATTTAAATTTCTTCTTTATTTGTTTTCGACAATCATGAGATTGTATCTTTTCTTTATTTGTTTCCCACAATTATGAGATTTTGGTAGATCTTGGTGTATTATATATATTTGTAAACGAATGCAATAGATGAACAAACTTCATCATTTACCATTTAACATTTTATTATGATTTTAACATGAATATGTTTTTTTGCCTTCAATTGCATGGATATGTGAAGTGTTATTCTGCATTCATAAGGTAAGTTTGTGTTTAAAGGGCAAAAGTCGTAACGAATAAACTAGAAATCAAGATCAACAACCTGGTCTGGCCGGTGTGCAATGGATGTATTGTGCCAAACTGACAAAGAAGTAGGAAATGGGAAGGAATTGGTACATGTTGCTACTAAAAATCGGTTCATCCTTGTCTATATGGCTCAATTCAGAACAACATTTGATGATTCCGCTTCGTATTTGTCAATATCGAGTCAAAAAAGCAGCCTAACTTATTTTTGTTGCTATTTTCCATTTGAACAAGGGAAAGAGAGTGAAGGATGCTTAGAGAGCTCAAATCTAGCTAATTCAATACAGATCTGGCCAATTGTAAGCCTAGAAGAGGTAAGGATCATGATAAAATGCCCAAACCTGTTGACTTTTTTTTTCCATGTCAAAATGGTCAAAATCACCAAATTCAAAAGAAATTTTGCCAACTCAAAGAATAAGCATGCAAATTGTTCAATCTGTTGCATTTCTGGACCACAAACAAACCCTAGCTCTAATAGCAACAATAAACAACATGAAAACAACAGAATAACATGAAAACACCTAAAAGAAAACAAAAGCATCGTGGCATTAATATCAGTACCATAAATTCAATCTATTATATTTCTGAACTATAAAATAATCTTAACCCTAATAGAAACTAAAGAAACATCATAAAAACAAAAAGAAAGAAAAGGAATATTGGGTACCAATATCCATACAACAGCATGCTGGTACCATACCAACCAAATGTCTGATTGGTTTTCATACCAATATCAATACTCTAATCCTTGATAAAGATAAGGAACAAAGCATTTGAAGGGAAAGGTGGATGATAAGTTTTGTATTTGTCCACCTACGGAAGGAGTTTAGATATAAAAGGGTAAGTGTGCATGGAGTGAGAATATCTAAATAGTTGTTGGTTTTGTAGGGAGGGGGGGCCCTTGGCACAATGGTAAGGTTGCTCCATTGTGACTCGAACCCATAGGTTCAAAATGTAGAAATAACCTCTCCATGCACAGGGACAATGCTGCATATATCTGACCCTCCACCTCGCAATGGTAGGAGTCTTGTGCAATGGGCCGCCCTTCTGTCCATTGGTTTACTAGCATGTAAGAACATTTGATAAAAAGGATAGCTCATGGTTGTGAGAAAATTAGTTAGGTAGAGAGGTGATATATCCCTTCAACTGAAACATATTTATCTTGCATCATGGGATCCTTTAATATGGGGTGCTTCTAAATGCCAGGTCTAATGGTGCAGACTGGTGGTACAGTGAGATTTGGTGTGATCTTTCAACCCTACAGTGCTTCCCAAATTCCATTCTCATCACTTCAAAAGGTGATGCTACATTTAGAATTTCTTTGAAATAACAGGAAATCAAGTGGTTTGATGTTAATTTCTTATTATAGAAAACAAATAAAAGAATTCATGCAGGAATCTTAGTAGGCTCATAACTTCTGCCAAAGTAAGAACGTGCAATCTTGTGTTCGATCTTTATTTTTCCTTTTTTCTTGATCGTTTTGCGTCAGTGCAATATCCCAGCTATAGTCTCTCAAGGCAAGCATTTTCATTACTTTCCCAGCTCATCCACCCAAATGATGCAAAAACAACTAATGTTAAAAGTTAAAACCCTCGAACCGAATACAATGCACAAGCACAGAGACGACCCGCATGATTTTCCCTATAAAGTTTCCAGATCACTGTGGCGATTCTACAAAGCCAATGCCTAACCACGCTGACAATTACAAGTTCTCATAGAGTCAAGAAATCAAGAAGCTCTGGCAGCTGATACAAATTTAGGAATCAAAACAAATTTCCCGTGCCGTAGAAGCATCGGGAAGGAACCGACAAACACACCAATTGAGAAGGGATCATGCGGGATCGAAGACAGGTGGTGTGCAGAAGAGAGCGAAGGAGAGATTTTGGAGTACCTGCTGCTGCCTGGCGACCTGCTCCCTAAACCTGGTTGCCTGCTTCCTTAGGGCATCCATTTCACGAGCACGAGCGTGATCCGGCGGAGGGGACCGAAGGAGAGAGGGGATCCCGAACAGAGAAGGAGAGCTTCGGACAAAGGTAAAGAGAGAAGTCGGTGAGATATAGACGCCTCGAAGCGAAGTTTTCAAGTTTCAAATGTTTCACCAAACGTGCTTGAGAGAACTGGTGGATGGTTGGTCGCGTTCGGCTGCACGCACCTGGGCCTGATCCGGAAGAAATTATTGGGTGAATGGAAGCACTTCATTTATCTCCTCTTTTTTTCTGTTTATATGTAATGGCAAGATGCAATAGGTCCACGATGGATTTCATCCATCTATTAATTCCTTTTGTTGCTGCCAACATCCAACCTTGATATAGCAAAATCTGTAAATCAAGTCCCTTATCTTTCTTTCTGTTTATATGTAATGGCAAGATGCAATAGGTCCATGATGGATTTCATCCATCTATTAATTCCTTTTGTTGCTGCCAACATCCAACCTTGATATAGCAAAATCTGTAAATCAAGTCACTTGTCGAAGTGGAGAATCTGCAAGTCAAGTTCCTTGCTAGAGTTGTTTCTGTTTACGGTGGAGACCTCCGATACATAAGTTAGTCATCAGAGAATAATGAAAACGTGGGAGAGAGTGGAGCCTAAGAGTTTGTTGGGGATCCCCGATTCTCTTATTTATAGGTGGGCGGCTGGCCAGTTTTAGAAGCACAAGAGTGATGGAAAAGATTATTGTTGCTTCTGCCTTATCTAGCTAAGGTAAGCTATTATTCATTTGATCTGATGCATATCTAAAAAGTAAAGTAGATAAAGCAACTACTTGGTACGTAACTACCATCGCAAATCTCGATGTGGTATCTCGGCTTGGTATGATATCATCTGACTAGATTGGCATCCAACCGAGATATCGATAACATCGAACATGATCGAGATAAACTGTCATCCCGTGTCATCTCCTAATCCAAATATGTAAGGATCAACATTTTAGAAATCAGGTAGTTCTTCAACTTGAAAAAAAAAAATAAAAGATTGAATCCAAGGTCACAAATTCAACCACTGAATCAAACGAAATCAAACCATGATATTATGGTAATATAATAGATATATTAACTAATAATTGATTATTAATAAAAAATATATTAAAATTATAAATATGTATAAAGGCATAGCTGAAAATTTTTAAAAAACAGTTAACACTCTTCTAAAAACTTTCAGCACTCTTGTAACAAACATAATTCTGGATTAGTCATAAGAAGTTAATAAAATGTTACTAAATATGTTATTTTTTGGTATATACACCCAAGGATGTTGCACTTAGAATTTATTGACATCTCAAAAAAAATCCAGGAGGCTACGAGGGCAGAAGCATGCTCCTATACCCTCACACTAAAAATGTTAAAGCATAGAGAAGGATGAGGAAGTGGTTCAAACAAATTAAAGGTTCAAACTAGAGGAGGGAATACTTAACCATTTAACCGGTTTAATTTGTTTCACCTATTATAAATCGAGTTAGATTTTCTATTTAATAAAATGGTCAAGTTTCGGGATTGGATTTTTGACCCATTTAATAATTAGGTTAGTTTTAGATTGAAAAATTTTTGTTCTATTTTATATCTGACCTGATTGGTATCTAGTTTGACCCGACCTGATTGCCATCCCTAATTCAAATAATGAGTTTTAGAGGTTTAACAAAATAAGCAAGTTTTTGGAAGGAAAAGTTTTTTGTCGACCTAATCAGAGCATAGACTAGGCAGGTTGATGGTTCAACTAGTTCAACCAACTAATTTGGTATAGTTTCCAAAATATTCTTATGGATATCTATCAACAAATATCATAGAGAGCTATATCATGGGAGTTTATGGCAAGGGGTTTAAAAACCATTTTGTAATCAAGCTAAGATCAAGTTGTTGGGAATAGTATCCCAAAGCCAATCGTCAGCCTATTGATAGTTATGCTCTTTCTTGTATTAGTATATGAATTATAAATAAATAAAAATTATTTTGATATTTTTCTTCACAAATTGTTTCATCTTCTAATGAACTCCTATGTTGTGGTGAAGTCCTTAGGACTATTTAGACTCGACAAAGGAGGATTTGTCGTTTAATCCTTAAATCTGTTCGCGACCAAATGATACGTTGTTACCAAGGACGACAACGTTTAATCAAGTATAGATCGTTGTGTGCCATATGGGTTGGTTGTCCTCTTAACCAAGGAGTGTGGAGACACTGGTATGGCATACAGGTGAGATGTAAGGGTACATCTGCACTGAATGTGACCGACTCTGGAGCTTTTTTCTGCTGTCAATATTTGCTCCGATGGGATATGGATATAACTGTCCCTCCGACCTGAAACCGTCATAGTGACTTGCAAGCAACTCACTGCACTTAGGCACTGAACTATCTGAATTTCTAATTCAGTGATGGAAGGTTGCTGGGTGTAGTCAAATACTTGACTTGTCGGTGCGTATGTCAAAATGGGATTGACCACTCCAGTTCAAAAGCTGTGTACCGTCGTGTTTCAATTTAGCAATGTTGGAAATAGTATCCCCAAGTCAATCATCAGCCTGTTGACGGTTGTGCTCATTCTTGTATTAGTATATAAATTATAAATAAATAAAAGTTATTTTAGTATTTTTTATCACAAATTGTTTCATCTTCTAATGAACTTCTGTGTTGTGGTGAAGTCCTTAGGACTATTTAGTCTCGACAAAGGAGGATTTTTCGTTTAGTCCTTAAACCTGTTCGTGATCAAATGATACGTTGTTACCAAGGACAACAATATTTATCGAGCATAGGTCGTTGTGTGCCATATAGGTTGGTTGTCCTCTTAACCAAGGAGTGTGGAGACACTGGTATGGCATACAGGTGAGATGTAAGGGTACATCTGCACTGAATGTGACCGACTCCGGAGCTATCTCTGCTGTCAAGATTTGCTCCGATGGGATATGGGTATAAATGTCCCTCCGATCTGAGACCGCCATGGTGACTTGCAAGCAACTCACTGTACTTAGGCACTAGACTACCTGAATTTCTAATTCAGTGACAGAAAGATGCTGGGTGTAGTCAAGTACTTGACTTATCGGTGCGTGTGTCAAGATGGGATTGACCACTCCAGTTCAGGAGCTGTGTACAGTCGTGTTTCAATTTAGCAAAATCTTGATCAGGATAGTCCTAGTGAAGAGTCACAGGACTGTTTGAATTAAGCACGACTCGGATGATCTAATCAGGATTGACAGTTTAACCCTGAGTCGTCCTAAATATAGGGGTCAAAAGGGATGAATTATACAGTAACCATATTCACGTAGGTTTTGAGTGTTACGATTGTGACTATTCGATCTATCCGAACATCGGGTACCATTGCTAGATGGTCACTTCGATTAGTACAGAAATTGGTTCCTGTGCTACCGGCTTAGGTTCGAACCTGCGGGGTCACACACATTAGAGGTTCCTATCTGATCTGATGGCTGATGAAGAGTCCTAATGTTTGTGGACTATGAGTCCTACGTGTCTGGGACTCTATGATCGAGAATCAAGATTCTCTGATCATGAGTCCCACACATTTTGGGTACCGAGGTCAAGAGCCTTACTGGTTTGGGACTCTTCGATCAAGGTTTCATATCGATGGACTTTGATACCCGATTGCCCATCGAATTTGAACTCAATATTTATGAAAAGTTTAATTAGTGATTTGATCACTAATTAACTCAATTTGATTGAGTAATTATTTTTAGATCAAGTCCAATTGAATTGGATTCAGTTGGGTTTGACCCGATTAGGTTAAGAGTTGACCTAATCGTCGAGATGGTTTGGTCCCTGATTTGATCAGGGGTTGGGCTTAGTCAATTCCTGATTTGATTAGAATTTTATTGAACCTAATTAAGTCTAATTAAGTTGGATTTAAATTAGTCTAATTGGGCCTAGCTTATTTTAATTAAATTGGTTCAATTAGGTTAGTTTAAAATGAGAAATCACCTTGACCCAAACTCCCTGCGCCACCTGATGTCTCTGCGCCCATTTGAATTCACGAGAAGCAACTTCTCATGAATTTTCTCTCACGCAAAGCCCTTCCCACGCCCCACATTTGTGTGCCATATAGGTGGATAAGGATGGTTGGTTGGCCATTCAAATTCAAAAGAAACTTTGAATTTGAATGAGCAACCAATCCATGCGCCTTATCTTTATCCTCTTTAGCACCCCATATCTTACACGAGAAAGAGTTTCTCGTGAAACCTTTCCACGCACAAAGTAGCCACGCACCTTCTCTTCTCACGCCCAAGTGGATAGGGATGAGTTGGTTTGCATTTGAATTCAAATTTGATTTGAATTCAAATGTGCAACCACTTATCTTTATCCTCTCACGCGGATAAGACACGTTTTGAATTGTTTTAAAAAGAGGAGAAAGCTGGGGCGTGCGTAGAAATTTTTTGAGAGAGAAAGTGGGGTGTGAGGAACCCTTGTGTGTGAGTAGGAAGTCTAAAACTTTCGAGAGAAAAAAAAGAAAAGAAATAAAAGTGGGCGCAGGGTTTTCAGTGTGTTCCCTAGGGTTTCAGCCTAGGGTTCGGGAAGTGAGTTAATGAGCTATGAGTGTCGTGAGCCCACCAAATTCAAGGGAGAGCATCATCTACCTCTCAAGCATATTTGCTGATGATACAGAGTATTTGTGGAATCGACAGACGTCGATCGAAGGAGTTCGATCAGCATCGACCGTCGAAAGGGCTCTACAACAAGCTAGCACTCGTGAGGAGCCGATCAGATCGAAAGCTTTGTATGGATGATCCACAGAGGTCAGACATGCTATGTGGCTACATTGTGATGATCAGACCCTCCTGACAGTGATCAGATTATGACGATCGACTATCCGTACAAAAGTATTGTGTTCTGAACACAGAACAGTAAATTATTTACTGTTCAAATTTGAATTTCAAATTTAAATGCATGCATGCTGTATATCATATTTAAATCCTAGTGTAGGATAAATATATATTAATTAATTAGATTAATTAATAATTTTCACTATAAAATAGTAATTTTGAAAAAGATTTAAAATTATCATTTTACCCCTGCATTAAAATTTCACTTCAAATGGTATCAGAGCGGGTTCTAAGATATGATATATGAATTTGCATGCGTAGATTAAGTTGTAATCTAAAAGTTTAAATTTAAAATTTAAAATTTAAAATTTAAAATTTGAATTTTGAAAGTTGTTCAAAATTTAAAATTCAAAAATTTAAAATTCAAAATTTGAAATTTGAAATTCAAAATTCAAAAATTTAAAATTTAAAATTTGATTGAAATTTTAAATTTAAAATTCAAAATTTGAAATTCAAAAATTTAAAATTTAAAATTTAAAGTTTGTTTGAAATTTAAAATTCAAAATTTAAAATTTAAAATTTGAAATTTGAAATTTAAAATTTAAATTTTGAAATTGATATATTTAGATATACTTGATCCAAGTAGCAGGTAATCTAATTGGGTTGGTTGCTATGACCGTCTGATCATAGGAGAAAAATAGGGTTTAAAGGCCCTCTCCTCCCATTCGATGGGGTCTCCTATGGTGGTAGGGGTGCCGCTGTAATTATATCCCATACAGATAAAGCAGCGAAAGGACTTAATTGTAAAGGTTCAATTGTAAAATTTATCATGAATGTATTAGATTAGATCTAAAGAAATATTCATAATTTATTTTGATTGAGTTATTTTCTATTATGTAATTAGCAATAGGATTGCTATTTATGAAATGTGCTGATCTATTTGTAAAATGAGTCAACATATTTGGTGAACAGAAAATAAAACCTTTCAAATTTAAAAATTATTTTTGAAATGCCAAACCCTAACCCATCAGCCTAAATACTTAATTAAAAGAATTAAGTGTTGTCAAGTTGGTCTAGAATTGTGAATTAAGATCTAAGATAATTGCATAAACTTGTGAGTCAATGGGTTAGATGAATTAGGTCCATAATTGGATTAGACCTAAGGTTAGCTTAAAGAAATGGACTAAATTAGAGTAATTGATCAAATCTAATCAAAAGTTGAATTAGATTAGGTCAAGGACACTCTAGACTCAACTCCAATAGTTGTAGTTGAATGGGTCCATGTCTTTAACTAGATCAAGATGGACTTAATTCATGGCTACGTGGTGGAACCCTATTTACTAAGTTGATCAAATTAAAACTAATGAACCGGTTGGTGTCTAAGGTAAGTTCGGTAGTTTGACCAGTGGTTCTTAAGTGGGAGCTACTCACATTAATTCGATCTTTGATGAGTTAATGGCATATCCCCACCACTGATCTCACTTACCTGGCCAACCTGATGAGTTAGGTTTTGATTAGATCACTTGGTGATTAGGGCTCACCCATGTCATTAAGTAAATCAGTGTGACTGATTTAGGTGCTCCTAATGCCGGCTTTAATTAAATCTTTTTTAATCTGACTTGGTGAAGTCAGTGGGAGGATTGAAATTGACTGGTTAATTTCTTCTCTTCTATCCTTTAATAAAATCCTTAAAAATTATTAGGTCCTAAAATGATTAAGTTATAGTGATAACTAAGTCATAGCCTCCCATTAAGTGAGTGATAATGAGTCCATTAGTTTAATAATCATTGGAGGCCCAAAGGCCTGGTGCTTATTGACTAATGGAATTATCATTCATAGTATGATAATTTGGTTGAGTCTTTCGGATGGTGGTCAGGTTGGCCGGCCAAAGTCGGGCCTGATCATTTATTGGTCTGATTCATCAAATCAAGTCATATTAATGGTTGGACCTAACCAGATCTTTTCAGTAGAGGCCAAAGCCTACTGATTAGGTTCTGGGGCAAAATTAATTACTAGAAGTTGTTTACAGAAATAACTGGTTATGAACCTACCCATAGATGCACATGGGTTGACCAACCAAAGTTGGGCTCGTGTGTAGTCTGTGTGGATTCTAGTACCCACTAAGGAATTAAAGTAATTTCTCGAATTAGAGGTTGAGGCTACCAGTTCATAAAAATATTGAGAGAAACTTTAGACTAAAGTTCAAGTCTTTAGTATTAATAATTTATATACTAATAGAGGTCTGGTTTTCCTTTATGCAGCTATGGCCACTACCCTGTCACTTCGGTCATTATTAGATAATGATAAGCTCATGGGATCGAATTTCGATAGCTGGTATCGAAAATTAAAAATCGTCCTTGAGCATGAGCGGATCCTTTATGTAGTAACGAATCCTGCACCCAAGGAGCCAGCCCCGAACACGAGAGGGACGGTCTGAGATACTTATCAGAAGTGGCTCAATGACCGCACCACTGTTCGGTGCATAATGCTGGTGGCAATGAATGATGAGTTTAGCAACAGGTTTGAGAATGCCTAGCTGCAGGAGATGCTTCAAATGTTAAATGACTCCTTTGGCATGCCTGACGATGTTGAAAGGCACAAAACTAGTTGTGCCATTTTCAATGCTCGGATAAGGGATGGGGCCTCAGTCACCGATCATGTACTGTACATGATCGAAATGATTGAGCACCTAAATAAACTGGGCTTTCCCTTGCACGAGCAACTCGGTAAGGATGCGATCCTTAATTCATTGCCCAAGTCCTTCCTCCCCTTCCTTACTCATTTTCGAATGACAAAGCCTGCAGTGAACTACCACGGCTTGTTGGGGTTGCTGCAGAACTTTGAGAAGGACCACTAGCTCCAAAAGGAGTCTGTGAATGTTGTGGGAGGGTCTTCTTCTGGTCGTCGACCCTTTAAGAAAGGAAAGAAGAACAAGAAGAAGAAGAATAAGAAGGTGCAGTCACATGCTGGGACGTCTGCACAGGTTCAGACTAAGAAGCGCAAGCCCGACCAGAGCCGGGCGAGTGCTTCTTTTGCAAGAAGCAGGGGCACTGGAAGAGGAACGGTCCTCTATACATTGCCTCCCTGGACCCGAACAGGCCGAAGAAGAAGCAAGGTAATTATATGATAATACCTTGCAACTTTTCAATTTGTCATACTACTACCTGGGTATTGGATACTGGAAGCCCTTATTATATTTGCAATTCGATGCAGGGTCTGCAGGTCAGTAGGAGATTTGATGACGGCGAGAGGTTCCTGAACGTTGGAGATGGAAGCAAAGTTTCAGTTCTAGCTTTAGGAATCATGAACCTTATAATCAATTCTCATAATGTAATTCTGAGTGAATGTCACTATTGTCCAAGCTTTTTATTAAATATTATTTATGTAGGCCTTTTGGTCATGTACGATTATGAATTTTTAATAAAAAAAAATATTTACAATATCATTTTGAATGGTGTTACAATATTTGTTGGTCAACTAAATAATGGAATATACTTACTATCACAGCCTGTTAATGTGGTTCAAACATCCGGTAAATATCTTAGAATAGATAATGTGTCAGAAGTCTACCTTTGGCACTGTAGGCTAGGTCATATCAATAAGAATAGGATAAACAGATTGGCTCAAGAAGGAATTCTTGAAGTTGGTGATTGAGAATCACTTCCAACTTGTGAGTCCTGACTTCTTGAAAAGATGACCAAGTCACCTTTTACTGGAAAAGGTGAGCGAGCCAGTGAACTCTTAGGTCTAGTACATTCTGATGTATGTGGACCCATGAGCTCAAGTACAAGAGGTGGATATTTCTATTTTATAACCTTCACAGACGACCTATCGAGGTATAGGTATGTCTACTTAATGAAGCATAAGTCGGAGTCGTTTGAAATATTCAAACTATTCCGAAATGAGGTAGAAAAATAAACTGGAAAGTGTGTTAAAACTCTTCGATCTGATCGAGAAGGTGAATACCTTTCCAATAATTTTCTGACATATCTTGGGGAGAATGAAATTCTCTCTCAGTGGACTCCTCCTAGAACACCACAGTATAATGGTGTGTCTGAAAGGAAGAATCAGACCTTGTTGGACATGGTTCGATCCATGATGGGGTTTGCTAGTCTGCCGATCTCCCTCTGGAGATATGCGCTCGAATCGGCTTGTTACCTTCTAAATAGGATTCTGAGTAAGTCTGTAACCAAAACTCCATATGAGATATGGATAGGACGTAAGCCAGTACTCTCGCACCTAAGGGTTTGGGGATGTCCGGCTTATGTTAAACATTTAATTACGGATAAGCATGGACCTAGGTCTGACAAGTATAATTTCATAGGGTACCCAAAAGAGACCCAAGGGTATTATTTCTACCTAGCTGATGAGCAAAAGGTGTTTGTCAGCCTTAAGGCAATCTTTTTAGAAAAGAAGTTCCTTGGTGAAGGGACTGTTGCCTTTAAGGTTGAACTTGAGGAAGTTCGACAGGTGGAAAAACTGACACAAGTAGCTGAACCTGAACTAGATTTGATTAGATCAGATCCGGAGCCCATTGTTCCTACACCCTTAAGGCGATCTGGTAGAGTACCACGTCAACCGGATAGATACTATAGTTTCTTGATCCGAGACGGCGATTTTATCGAACTTGATGAAAATGATGAGGATCTGATCACCTACTTGGATGCAATGCAGAGACCTGACTCTGAGAAATGGCTAGAGTCCATGAAATTCGAAATGGAGTCCATGAAGGTCAACGATGTGTGGACAATGGTTGACCCACCCGAAGGAGTAAAATCCATAGGGTGTAAGTGGGTCTTCAAGAGGAAGAGCGGTGCAGACGGAAAGGTGAAAACCTATAAAGCCTGCCTGGTTGCCAAGGGATATCGTCAACGTTATGGTATAGACTATGATGAGACGTTTTCTCCTATGGCAATGCTCAAATCCATTCGGATTATGCTTGCGATAGCTGCCCATCTAGACTATGAAATCTGGCAGATGGATGTGAAGACAGCTTTCCTAAACGGAGAGTTGGACGAAAAGGTGTATATGATACAACCTGAATGATTCACATCCACAGATGAGTCTAAGGTGTGCAGGCTACAGAGGTCCATTTATGGACTTAAGCAGGCATCCCAGAGTTAGAACAAACATTTTGATAGGACAATCAAGACGTATGGCTTCGTTAAGAACGAAGAAGAGCCCTGCATTTATAAGTGGGCTAATGGTCCAGTAGTAGTATTTCTTGTATTGTATGTGGATAACATTCTCTTAATCGAGAATGATGTCCCTGCATTACAGAGAATAAAGATTTAGCTGTCGTCATAATTCTCCATGAAGGATCTGGGAGAAGCTTCCTACATCCTAGGGATGAGGATCTATAGGGATAGATCTAAAAGGTTGCTTGGCTTATCCCAGTCTACATACATTGATACTATGCTGAAGAGGTTCAGTATGGAGAATTCCAAGAAAGGCTATCTACCGATAGGCCATGAAATTTCTCTCTCGAAGAGGGATTGTTCGACAACACCTCAAGAGAGAGAGCGTATGGGTAGAATTCCATATGCTTTGGCAGTGAGATCTATCATGTATGCCATGACATGTACACAACCAGATGTGGCATACTCATTAGGAGTAGTGAGTAGATACCAATCTGATCCAAGGGAGAATCACTGGAAGGTTGTTAAAACCATTCTGAAGTATTTAAGAAATACTAAGGACCAGTGGCTTGTTTATGGTGAATTGGACTTGAGACTTATAGGGTTTACAGACTCTAGTTTCCAGTCTGATCACGATGACAGCAAGAGTGTGTCGGAATTTATTTTTACCCTTAATAGTGGGGCTGTCTGCTGGAAGAGTTCCAAGCAGCACACAGTGGTTGATTCAGTTTGCGAGATGGAGTATGTCGCTACATCAGATGCTGTCAAAGAAGCAGTGTGGCTGAGAAAATTCATCACTGAGCTCGGAGTGGCACCCTCTCTTGTTGGTCCAGTTCTGCTCTACTATGACAGCTCTGGAGCCATTGCTCAGGCGAAGAAATCGAAGGCACACCAGCGGACGAAGCATATTCTGCGCCGCTACCATCTCATCCGAAAAATCATGGATCGAGGAGACGTCGACCTTCAAAGATCGATGGAAAGGAGAACCTGACCGATCCATTCACTAAAGCCATTGCGGTGAAGGAGTTCGACGACTTCAAGTCGAAGATGAGTATTAGATACTGCATCGATTGGCTTTAGGCCAAGTGGGAGATTGTTAGGAATAGTGTCCCAAAGCCAATCGTCAGCTTGTTAACGGCTGTGCTCGTTCTTGTATTAGTATATAAATTATAAATAAATAAAAGTTATTTTGATATTTTTCATCATAAATTATTTCATCTTCTAATGAACTCCAGTGTTGTGGTGAAGTCCTTAGGACTATTTAGACTCGACAAAGGAAGATTTGTCGTTTAGTCCTTAAACCTGTTCACGACCAAATGATACGTTATTACCAAGGACAACAATGTTTATCGAGCATAGATCGTTGTGTGCCATATAGGTTGGTTGTCCTCTTAACCAAGGAGTATGGAGACACTGGTATGGCATACAGATGAGATGTAAGGGTACATCTGCACTGAACGTGACCGACTCCGGAGCTATCTCTACTGTCAAGATTTGCTTCGATAGGGTATGGGTATAAATATCCCTTCGAGCTGAGATCGCCATGGTGACTTGCAAGCAACTCACTGCACTTAGGCACTGGACTACCTGAATTTCTAATTCAGTGACAGAAGGATGCTGGGTGTAGTCAAGTACTTGACTTGTCGGTGCATGTGTCAAGATGGGATTGACCACTCCAGTTCAGGAGCTGTATACAGTCGTGTTTCAATTTAGTAAAATCTTGGTCAGGGTAGTCCTAGTGAGGAGTCACAGGACTGTTTGAGTTGAGCATGACTCAGATGATCAAATTAGGGTTGACAGTTTAACTCTTAGTCATCCTAAACACAGGGGTCAAAAGGGATGAATTATACAGTAACCATATTCACGTAGGTTCTGAGTATTGTGATTGTGACTATTCGATCTATTCAGATATCGGGTACCATTGCTAGATGGTCACTTCGATTAGTACAAAAATTGGTTCCTGTGCTACCGACTTAGGTTCGAACCTGCGGGGTCACACACATTAGAGGTTCCTATCTGATCTGATGGCTGATGAAGAGTCCTAATATTTGTGGACTATGAGTTCTACGTGTCTGAAACTCTGTGATCGAGAATCAGGATTCTCTGATCATGAGTCCCACACATTTTGGGTACGGGGTCAAGAGTCCCACTGGTTTGGGACTCTTCGATCAAGGTTTCATATCGATGGACTTTGATACCCGATTGTCCATCGGATTTGGATTCAGTATTTATGAGAGGTTTAATTAATGATTTAATCACTAATTAACTCAATTTGATTGAGTAATTATTTTTGGATCAAGTCCAATTGAATTAGATTCAATTGGGTTTGACCCGATTAGGTTAAGAGTTGACCTAATCGTCGAGATGGTTTGGTCCCTGATTTGATCAGGGTTGGGCTTAGTCAATTTCTGATTTGATTATAATTTTATTGAACCTAATTAAGCCTAATTAAGTTGGGTTTAAATTAGTCTAATTGGACCTAGCTTATTTTAATTAAATTGGTTCAATTAGGTTAGTTTAAAATGAGAAACCACCTTGACCCAAACTCCATGCGCCACCTGATATCTCTGCGCCCATTTGAATTCACGAGAAGCAACTTCTCATGAATTTTCTCTCATGCAAAGCCCTTCCCATGCCCACATTTGTGCGCCATATAGGTGGATAAGGATGGTTGGTTGGCCATTCAAATTCAAAAGAAACTTTGAATTTGAATGAGCAACCAATCCATGCACCTTATCTTTATCCTCTTTAGCGCCCCATATCTTACACGAGAAAGAGTTTCTCGTGAAACCTTTCCATGCACTAAGCAGCCACGCACCTTCTCTTCTCATGCCCAAGTGGATAGGGATGAGTTGGTTTGCATTTGAATTCAAATTTGATTTGAATTCAAATGTGCAACCACTTATCTTTATCCTCTCACGCGGATAAGACACGTTTTGAATTATTTTAAAAAGAAGAGAAAGCTGGGGCGTGCATAGAAATTTTTTGAGAGAGAAAGTGGGGCGTGAGGAACGCTTGTGCACGAGTAGAAAGTCTAAAACTTCTGAGAGAAAAAGAAAGAAAAGAAATAAAAGTGGGCGCAGGGTTTTCAGTGTGTTCCCTAGGGTTTCAGCCTGGGGTTCGGAAGTGAGTTAGTGAGCTACGAGTGTCGTGAGCCCACCAAATTCAAGGAAGAGCATCATCTACCTCTCAAGCATGTTTTCTGACGATCTGAAGCATCCGTGGAATCAACAGACATCGATCAAAGGAGTTCGATCAGCATCGACTGTCGAAAGAGTTCTACAACGAGCTAGCACTCGTGAGGAGCCGATCAGATCAGAAATTTCATGTGGATGATCCACAGAGATCAGACACACTATGTGACTGCATTGCGATGATCAGATCCTCCAACGATGATCAGATTGCGGCGATCGACTACCCGCACAAAGGTATTGTATTCTGAACACAGAACAGTAAATTATTTACTGTTCAAATTTGAATTTCAAATTTAAATGCATGCATGCCGATATCCTAATATAGGGTAAACACATGTTAATTAATTAGATTAATTAATAATTTTCACTGTAAAATAGTGATTTTGAAAAAGTTTTAAAATTACCATTTTACCCTTGCACTAAAATTTTACTTTCAAGCAAAATCTTGACCAGAGTAGTCCTAGTAAGGAGTCACATTGAAAATGATTCGGATGATCTAATCGGGGTTGACAGTTTAACCCTGAGTCGTCCTAAACACTGGGGTCAAAAGGGATGAATTATACAGTAACCATATTCACGTAGGTTCTGAATGTTGCGATTGCGACTATTCGACCTATTCGAACGTCGGGTATCATTGCTAGATGGTCACTTCGATTAGTACAGAAATTAGTTTCTGTACTACCAGCTTAGGTTCAAACCTGCAGGGTCACACACATTAGAGGTTCCTATCTGATCTGATGGCTGGTGAAGAGTCCCACTGGATTGAGACTCTTCGATCAAGAGTCCTAATGCTCAAGGACTCTGTGATTGAGAATCAAGATTCTCTGATCATGAATTTCACACATTTTGGATACCAGGATCAAGAGTCCCACTGGTTTGGGACTCTTCGATCAAGGTTTCATATCGATGGACTTGGATGCCCAATTGTCCATCGAATTTAGATTCAGTATTTATGAGAGATTTAATTAGTGATTTGATCACTAATTAACTCAATTTGATTGAGTAATTATTTTTGGATCAAGTCCAATTAAATTAGATTCAATTGGATTTGACCCGATTAGGTTAAGAGTTAACCTAATCGTCGAGGTGGTTTGGTCCCTGATTTGATCAGGGGTTGGGGTTAGTCAATTCCTAATTTGATTAGAATTTTATTGAGCTTAATTAAGTCTAATTGTGTTGGGTTTAATTTAGTCTAATTGTGTCTAATCTATTTTAATATGGTTGGTTCAATTAGATTGTTTTAAAATTTCAAACCACCTTGACTTATCTCCCTGCACCACCTCACTTCACCTGCGCCTATTTGAATTCACGAGAAATAAGTTCTCGTGAATTTTATCCCACACAGAAGCCTTCCCATGCCCCTTCTTTGTGCGCCATTTTGAATGGATAATGATAAGGAAAAATTGGTTGGCCATTCAAATTCAAAGGATGTTTGAATTTGAATGGTTAACAAATCCCTGCGCCATCCCTTACTTTTGTGCGCCACTTCCTCCACATGAGAAAAGATTTCTCATGTAAACTCTCCATGCACAAAGAAGCCCACACCCTTCCCTTCTTACACCAAGAGTGGATAAAATTGGTTGGTTGGCATTTGAATTCAAATTCGATTTGAATTTAAGTGAGCAACCACTTATCTTTATCCTCTCACACGGTGAAAATGCTGAAAAGATGCGGTCTTGCATCGTTTTAAAAAGAAGAGAAGATAGGGCATGCGCACATCTGATCTCAGAGAAAAAGTGTGGCATGAGAAAGTTTTTGTGCATGAGAAAAGAAAAGAAAAGAAGAGAAAAGAAAAGCAGAGAGACTAGGCACAAGTTTTTTTCTTCTGTGTGTACCCTAGGGTTACTGCCTTGGATTCGGGAAGTGAGAAAGTGAGCTACGAGTGTCGTGAGCCCACCAGATCTTAGGGAGAGCTTCATCAACCTCTTAAATATATCTGCTGATGATCTGGAGCATCCAAAGAATCGATAGATCAAGATCGAAGGAGTTCGATCAGCATCAGTCGTCGAAAAGGTTCTGCAACGAACTAGCATTCGTGAGGAGCTGATCAGATCAGGAGCTTCGTGTGGATGATCTGCAGAGTCTAGACACACTGTGTGGCTGTATTGCGATAATCAGACCCTCCCAATGATGATCAGATTATGACGATCGACTACTCGTACGAAGGTAATGTGTTCTGAACACATAACAGTAAAATATTTACTATAAAAGTTTAAATTTCAAATTTAAATGCATGCTATATATGTCATATTTAGATCTTTGTGTAGGATTAATACATATTAATTAATTAGATTAATTAATAATTTTTGCTATAAAATTATAATTTTAAAAAAATTTTAAAATTACCGTTTTACCCCTGCACTGAAATTCACTATAATTGGTATTAGAGTAGGTTCTAAAATATGATATACATTTGTATGTGTAGATTAAGTAGTAATCTAAAAGTTTAAATTTGAAATTTGAATTTAAAATTTAAAATTTGAAATTTAAATTTAAAATTTGAAATTCAAAATTTAAAATTAAAATTTAAAATTTATTTAAAATTTTAAATTTGAAATTTAAAATTTAAAATTTAAAATTTAAAATTCAAAAATTTAAAATTTAAAATTTAAAATTCAAAATTTAAAATTTAAAATTTAAAATTTAAATTTAAAATTTAAATTTTGAAATTTGTATATTTAGATATACTTGATCCAAGTAATAAGTAGTCTAATTGGGTTGGTTGCCATGGTCGTCCGGTCATAGGAGAAAAGTAGAGTTTAAAGACCCTCTCTTCCCATTCGATGGGGTTCTCCTATGATGGTAGGGGTGCCGATGCGATTATATCCCACACAGACGAAGCAGCGAAAGGACTTAATTGTAAAGATTCAATTGTAAAATTTATCATGAATGTGTTAGAATAGATCTAAAGGAATATTCATGATTTATTTTGATTGAGTTATTTTCTGTTATGTAATTAGCAATAGGATTGCTGTTTATGAAATATGCTGATCCGTTTGTGAAATGAGTCAACACATTTGGTGAATAGAAAATAAAACCTTTCAAATTTAAAAATTATTTTTGAAATGCCAAACCCTGACCATCAGCCGAAATACTTAATTAAAAAAATTAAGTGTTGTCTAGTTGGTCTAGAATTGTGAATTAAGATCTAAGACAATTGCATAAACTTGTGGGTCAATGGGTTAGATGGATTAGGTTCATAATTGAGTTAGACCTAAGGTTAGCTTAAAGAAATGGACTAAATTAAAGTAATTGGTCAAATCTAATCAAAAGTTGAATTAGATTAGGTCGAAGACACTCTAGACTCAACTCCAATAGTTGTAGTTGAATGGGTCCATGTCTTTAACTAGACCAAGATGGACTTAATTCATGGCTGCGCGGTGGAACCCTATTTACTAAGTTGATCAAATTAAAACTAATGAACCGATTGGTGTCTAAGATAAGTTCGGCAGTCTGACCAGTGGTTTTTAACTGGGAGCTACTCGCATTGATTTGATCTTTGACGAGTTAATGACATATCCCTTCCACTGATCTCACTTACCTGGCCAACCTGATGAGTTAGGTTTTGATTAGATCACTTGGTGATTAGGGCTCACCCATGTCATTAAGTAAATCAGTGTGACTGATTTAGGTGCTCCTAATACCGGCTTTAATTAAATCTTTTTTAATCTGACTTGGTGAAGTCAGTGGGAGGATTGAAATTGGCTGATTAATTTTTTCTCTTCTATCCTTTAATAAAATCCTCAAAAATTATTAGGTCCCTAAAAATGATTAAGTTATAGTGATAACTAAGTCATAGCCTCCCATTAAGTGAGTGATAATGAGTCCATTAGTTTAATAATCACTGGAGGCCCAAAGGCCTGGTGCTTATTGGCTAATGGAATTATCATTCATAATATGATAATTTGGTTGAGTCTTTTTGATGGTGGTCAGGTTGGCCGGCCAAAGTCGGGCCTGATCATTTATTGGTTAGATTCATCAAATCAATCATGTTAATGGTTGGACCTAACTAGATCTTTTCAGTGGAGGCCAAAGCCTACTGATTAGGTTCTGGGGCAAAATTAATTACTAGAAGTTGTTTAGAGAAACAACTGGTTATTAACCTACCCATAGATGCACATGGGTTGACCAGCCAAAGTTGGGCTCGGGTGTAGTCTGTGTGATTCTAGTACCAACTAAGGAATTAAAGTAATTCTTCGAATTGGAGGTTGAGGCTATCAGTTTGTAAAAATAATGGGAGAAACTTTAGACTAAAGTCCAAGTCTTTAGTATTAATAATTTATATACTAATAAAGGTCTGATTTTTCTTTATGCAGCTATGGCCACTACCCTGTCGTTCCGATCATTATTAGATAATAACAAGCTCATGGGACCAAATTTCGATAGCTGGTATCGAAAATTGAAAATTATCCTTGAGCATGAACGGATCCTTTATGTTGTAACGGATCTAGCACTTGAGGAGCCAGCCCCGAACGCTAGAGAGATGGTCCGAGACACTTACCAGAAGTGCTTAACGATCGCACCACCGTACGGTGCATAATGTGGCAGCAATGAATGATGAGTTCAGCCGCAGGTTCGAGAACGTCTAGCCGCAGGAGATGCTTCAAATGTTGAACGACTCCTTTGGCATGTCTGACGATGTTGAAAGGCACAAAACTAGTTGTGTCATTTTCAATGCTCGAATGAGGGATGGGCCCTCAGTCACTGATCATGTACTGTACATGATCAAAATGATTGAGTGTCTAAGTAAACTGGGTTTTTCTTGCACGAGCAGCTCGGTAAGGATGCGATCCTTAATTCTTTGCCCATGTCCTTCCTCCCCTTCCTTACTCATTTTCGGATGACAAAGCCTGTAGTAACTACCACGGCTTGTTGGGGTTGCTGCAGAACTTTGAGAAGGACCACCAGCTCCATAAGGAGTCGGTGAATGTTATGGGAGGGTCTTCTTCTGATCGTCGATCCTTTAAGAAAGGAAGAAGAACAAGAAGAAGAAGAATAAGAAGGTGCAGCCGCATGCTGGGACGTCTGCACAGGGTCAGACCAAGAAGCGCAAGCTAGACCAGAGCCAGGCGGAGTGCTTCTTTTCAAGAAGTAGGGGCACTGGAAGAATAACTATCCTCTATACATTGCCCCCTGGACCCGAATAGGCCGAAGAAGAAGCAAGGTAATTATATTATAAGACCTTGCAACTTTTTCTTTTGTGATACTACTACCTGGGTATTGGATACTAGAAGCCCTTATCATTTCTGTAATTCGATGTAGGGTCTACAGGTCAGTAAGAGATTTGATGAAGGCGAGAGGTTCTTGAACGTTGGAGATGGAAGCAAAGTTCCAGTTCTAGCTTTAGGAATCATGAACCTTGTAATCAACTCTCATAATGTAATTCTGAGTGAATGTCACTATTATCAAATTTTTTATTAAATATTATTTCTGTAGGCCTTTTGGCCATGAACAGTTCTGAATTTTTAATAAAAAAATATTTGCAATATCATTTTGAATGATGTTATAATGTTTGTTGGATAACTAAATAATAGAATTCACTTACTATCACAGCCTGTTAATGTGGTTCAAACCTTCGGTAAACGTCCAAGAATGGATAATATGTCAGAAGTCTACTTTGGCACTGTAGGCTAGGTTATATCAATAAGAACAGGATAAACAGATTGGCTCAAGAAAGAATTCTTGAAGTTGATGATTGTGAATCACTTCCAACCTGTGAGTCATGTCTTCTTGGAAGATGACCAAGTCACCTTTTATTGAAAAAGGTGAGCGAGCCAGTGAACTCTTGGGTCTGGTACATTCTGATGTATGTAGACGCATGAGCTCAAGTGCAAGAGGTGGATATTTCTACTTCATAACCTTCACAGATGACCTATCGAGGTATGGATATGTCTACTTAATGAAGCATAAGTCGGAGACGTTTGAAATGTTCAAACTATTCTGAAATGAGGTAGAAAAACAAACTAGAAAGTGTATTAAAACTCTTCGATCTGATCAAGGAGGTGAATACCTTTCCAATGAGTTTTTGACATATCTTGGGAGAATGGGATTCTCTCAGTGGACTCCTCTTGGAACACCACAGCATAATGGTGTGTCTGAAAGGAGGAATCGGACCTTGTTGGACATGATTTGATCCATGATGGGGTTTGCTGGTCTGCCGATCTTTCTCTGGAGATATGCACTCGAATCAGCTTGTTACCTTCTAAATAGGGTTCCGAGTAAGTCTGTAACCAAAATGCCTTATGAGATATGGATAGGACGTAAGCCAGTACTCTCGCACCTTAGGGTTTGGGGATGTCTGGCTTATGTTAAACGTTTAATTATGGACAAGCTTGGACCTAGGTCTGACAAGTATTATTTCATAGGGTACCTAAAAGAGACCAAAGGGTATTATTTCTACCTAGCTGATGAGCAAAAGTGTTTGTCATCCTTAAAGCAATCTTTTTGAAAAAAGAGTTCTTGGTGAAGGGACTGTTGCCTCTAAGGTCGAACTTGAGAAAGTTCGACAGGTAGAAAAACTGACACAAGTTGCTGAACCTGAATCAATTTGGTTAGATTAGATCCGGAGCCCATTGTTCCTGCATCCTTAAGGCGGTCTGGTAGAGTACCATGTCAACCGGACAGATATTATAGTTTCTTGATCCGGGATGGTGATCCTATCGAACTTGATGAAAATGATGAGGATCGGATCACCTGCATGGATACAATGCAGAGATTTGACTCTGAAAAATGGCTAGAGACCATGAAATCCGAAATGGAGTCCATGAAGGTCAACGATGTGTGGACATTGGTTGATCCATCTGAAGGAGTAAAACCCATAGGGTGTTAGTGGGTCTTCAAGAGGAAGAGAGGCATAGACGAAAAGGTGGAGACCTATAAAGTCCGTCTGGTTGCCAAAGGATATCGTCAACGTTATGGTATAGACTATGACGAGATATTTTCTCCTGTGGCAATGCTCAAATCCATTCGGATTATGCTTGCGATAGCTGCCCATCTGGACTATGAAATCTGACAGATGGATGTAAAGATAGCTTTCTAAACGGAGAGCTGGATGAAAGGTGTATATGATACAACCTGAAGGGTTCACATCCACAGATGAGTTTAAGGTGTGCAGGCTACAGAGGTCCATTTATGGACTTAAGCAAACATCTCGAGTTGGAACTTACGTTTTGATAGGACGATCAAGACGTATGGCTTCGTTAAGAATGGAGAAGAGCCCTGCATTTATAAGTGGGCTAATGGTCCAAAGTGGTATTTCTTGTATTGTATGTGGATGATATTCTCTTAATTAGGAATGTTGTCCCTACATTATAGGGAATAAAGATTTGGCTATGTCATAGTTCTCCATGAAGGATCTGAGAGAAGCTTCTTCATCCTAGGGATGAGGATCTATAGGGATAGATCTAAAAGGTTGCTTGGCTTATCCCAGTCCATGTATATTGATACTATGCTGAAGAGGTTCAGCATAGATAATTCCAAGAAATGCTATCTACCGATAGGCCATAAATTTCTCTCTCGAAGAGGGATTGTCCGACAATACCTCAAGAGAGAGAGCGTATGGATAGAATTTCATATGCTTCGACAGTGGAATCTATCATGTACCATAACATGTACACGACCAGATGTGGCATACTCACTAGGGGTAGTGAGTAGATACCAATCTGATCCAGGGAGAATCACTGGAAGGTTGTTAAAACCATCCTGAAGTATTTAAGAAATACTAAGGACTAGCGGTTTGTTTATGGTGAATCAGACTTGAGACTTATGAGATTTACAGACTCCAGTTTTCAATCTGATCACGATGACAGCAAGAGTGTGTTGGGATTTATTTTTACCTTAATGGTGGGGCTGTCTGCTGGAAGAGTTCCAAGCAGCACACAGTGGCTGATTCAGTTTGCGAGGCAGAGTATGTCGCTGCATCAGATGCTACCAAAGAAGTGGTGTGGCTGAGAAAATTTATCATCGAGCTCGGAGTAGCACCCTCCCTTGTTGGTCAGTTCTGCTCTATTGTGACAGCTCTAGAGCCATTGCTCAGATGAAGGAACCGAAGGCACACCAATGGATGAAGCATATTCTATGCCGCTACCATCTCATCCAGAAAATCGTGGATCGAGATGACGTCGACCTTCAGAAGATTGATGGAAAGGAGAACCTGATCGACCCATTCACTAAAGCCATTACGGTGAAGGAGTTCGATGACTTCAAGTCGAAGATGGGTATTAGATATTGTAGTGATTGGCTTTAGGCCAAGTGGGAGATTGTTGGGAATAGTATCTCAAAGCCAATCGTCAGTCTGTTGACGGTTGTGCTCTTTCTTGTATTAGTATATAAATTATAAATAAATAAAAATTATTTTGATATTTTTCATCAAAATTGTTTCATCTTCTAATGAACTCTTATGTTGTGGTGAAGTCTTAGGACTATTTAGACTCGACAAAGGAGGATTTATCGTTTAGTCCTTAAACCTGTTCGTGACCAAATGATACGTTGTTACCAAAGACGACAACGTTTAATTAAGTATAGGTCATTGTTCGCCATATGGGTTGGTTGTCCTCTTAACCAAGGAGTGTGGAGACACTGGTATGGCATACAGGTGAGATGTAAGGGTACATCTACACTGAACGTGACCGACTCAGAGCTTTTTTCTGCTGTCAATATTTGCTCTGATGGGATATGGATATAACTGTCCCTCCGACCTGAGACCACCACGGTGACTTGCAAGCAATCACTGCACTTAGGCACTGGACTACCTGAATTTTTAATTCAGTGACGAAAGGTTGCTGGGTGTAGTCAAGTACTTGACTTGTCGGTGCGTGTGTCAAGATGGGATTGACCACTCCAGTTGAGGAGCTGTATACAGTCGCGTTTCAATTTAGCAAAATCTTGGCTAGGATAGTCCTAGTGAGGAGTCACAGGACTGATTGAGTTGAGCATGATTGGAATGATCTAATCGGAGTTGACAATTTAACCCTGAGTCGTCCTAAACACAGGGGTCAAAAGGATGAATTATACAGTAACCATATTCACGTAGGTTCTGAATGTTGTGATTGTGACTATTTGACCTATCCAAATGTCGGGTACCATTGCTAGATGGTCATTTCGATTAGTATAGGAATTGGTTCCTGTGCTACCAGCTTAGGTTTGAACCTGTGGGGTCACACACATTAGAGATTCCTATCTGATCTGATGGCTGGTGAAGAGTCCCACTGGATTGAAACTCTTTGATCAAGAGTCCTAATGCTCGAAGGCTCTATGATTGAGAATCAAGATTCTCTGATCATGAGTTCCACACATTTTGGGTATCGGGATCAAGAGTCCCACTGGTTTGGGACTCTTTGATCAAGATTTCATATCGATGGACTTTGATACCCGATTGCCCATCGGATTTAGACTCAGTATTTATGAGAGATTTAATTAGTGATTTGATCGCTAACTAACTCAATTTGATTGAGTAATTATTTTTGGATCGAGTCCAATTAAATTGGATTCAGTTGGGTTTGACCCGATTAGGTTAAGAGTTGACCTAATTGCCGAGGTGGTTTGATCCCTGATTTGATCAGGGGTTGAGCTTAGTCAATTTTTGATTTGATTTAGATTTTATTGAGCCTAATTAAGCCTAATTATGTTGGATTTAATTTAGTCTAATTGTGTCTAACCTATTTTAATATGGTTGGTTCAATTAGATTGCTTTAAAATTTCAAACCACCTTGACTTATCTCCCTGCGCCACCTCACTTCACCTGCCCTATTTGAATTCACGAGAAATAAGTTCTCATGAATTTTCTTCCATGCAGAAGCCTTCCCACGCCCCTTCTTTGTGCACCATTTTGAATGGATAATGATAAGGAAAAATTGGTTGGCCATTCAAATTCAAAGGATGTTTGAATTTGAATGGTTAACAAATCCCTGCGCCATCCCTTTCTTTTGTGCGCCACTTCCTCCACACGAGAAAAGATTTCTCGTGTAAACTCTCCATGCACAAAGAAGCCCACGCCCTTCCCTTCTCATGCCAAGAGTGGATAAAATTGGTTGCTTGGCATTTGAATTCAAATTTGATTTGAATTCAAGTGAGCAACCACTTATCTTTATCCTCTCACACGGTGAAAATGCTGAAAAGATGCGGTCTTGCATTATTTTAAAAAGAAGAGAAGATAGAGCATGCACACATCTAATCCCAAAGAAAAAGTGTGGCATGAGAAAGTTTCTGTGCCTGAGAAAAAAAAAGAAAAGAAGAGAAAAGAAAAGCAAAGAGACTAGGCACAAGTTTTTTTCTTCTGTGTACCCTAGGGTTACTGCCTAGGGTTCGAAAAGTGAGAAAGTGAGCTACGAATGTCGTGAGCCCACCAGATCTCAAAAAAAGCTTCATCAACCTCTCAAGTATATCTGCTGATGATTGGAGTGTCTGAGAAATCGACAGATCAAGATCGAAGGAGTTCGATCAGCATCAGCCGTCGAAAGAGTTCTACAACGAACTAGCATTCGTGAGGAGCCGATCAGATCGAGAGCTTCATGTGGATGATCCACAGAGGTCAGACACACTGTGTGGCTGCATTACGATGATCAGACCCTCTCGATGGTGATCAGATTGCGCGATCGACTACCCATACGAAGATAATGTGTTCTAAACACATAATAGTAAAATATTTACTGTAGAAGTTTAAATTTTAAATTTAAATACATGCTATATATATCATATTTAGATCCTTATGCAGGATTAATATATATTAATTAATTAGATTAATTAATAATTTTTGCTGTAAAATTATAATTTTGAAAAAAATTTAAAATTATCGTTTTACCCCTGCACTGAAATTCACTACACAAGTTCCACTCAACTAAGTGATAGGTGATTCTATTTGGTTGGAGAGTGAATTGGCTTGGAATTAATGGATTTATACCTAACTTTAGGCCTAAGTAAATTATGGCACCTTTCGACATTATTTATCTAGTAGAGTTTTTTTCTGCAAAGCTTTGGATGATAGAGCTTCCGCTAGTAGAGCTTTTAATCAAAAGTTATTTACTATTTCATAAATATATTTCAAGTAATATAAAACTTCATTATGTGTCTCGTAATAGAGCTAAGAAAATATATTTAGTATCATTAAATGACAATAAAAGATATTTCATAATACTTTCAATTATCTAATAGTTTATACCATCAAAGATATTATTATAAAGTATTTTTAATTTATAAATTATTGCATTTGAAATTTTTATATAAATAATACAATAAGAAATAATAATTTTTATATTATTATCAAATATAATATATTTTATAAATATTATTATTGGGGTGATTTTGTACTAGCTGAAGCTAGCCGAAGATATGGACAAGTGCAAGATCCAAACAAGATAGGACCTTTCCAATCTCACCTCCTGGGATAACTATCTTAAGTGGTACTATCAGCCTCTTGACTTCAACTGTCGATCCTGACTTCGACCGTCGATCCTAGTTACCAGCACCAAAAAGACACCCCTGCCAACCATGCCATCAGCCAATTCGAGGTCCCCTTACCGGATCAGACATGTTTGAAAATCCTATGCCTCTTTTCAAATTCAAACGGCCATGACGTGATAGCTGGCCATAGAGTAGATAAGAAAAAAGATAACAGGCATATTTTATCTGATAAATCAAAGCTAACCATTTGAGCCGGCTTTCCCAACAAGACAAGAGATAACAAATATATCTCTCTCGATAATGCAGGAGATAATCGGCATATCTCATCCAATAAGTCAAAAATAATCATCTAATTCTCCTTTTTCTTCATGGCTCTTCAGTCTCATTTATAAATAAAAGTACACAGGAAAACCCAAAGTATGAAAAATTTCTATTCTAATATATTCACTCCTTTCCATCTGTGTCAGAGATTTGACTTGAGTGTTGAAGGATCCTCGCCGAAGCCAACTCCAGTCGAAGATTTTTCTTGCAGGTCCTATCATGGCCATCCAGCCATCGCCGACCTGTAATCACCATCAAGCTCCAGCCAACCCAACCTCAAGATGGATTTCTACCATAACAAGTTAGTGCTAGAGGAAAGGACCAAACCCATTTACGAGAAGGAGCAAGTATCTAGTCAAAAAAACTTCATCGCATTATCCCAACACCATCGAGATCTTAGCGATCAAATCTATCAGATGCTGACGAGATCCAGGCCAATCATCTCCAAATTGACCGATATCGATCAGATTTAATCATCTCCGAATCAATTAGCATCCTCCAAACTATCCTAATCAGGATCGAAACTGAGGAGCTTATGATTCCAAATAAAGAAGGAGATATGAAAATCCCTCAATTTTGGAATCATTTTATTTTCTCATTTATATTTCAACATTTAAATTCTTGATAGGATATAAATGAGAAAGGATATCACAACATCTAAACAAAGGAGGAGGATCCAAATGAGAAATGAGATACAGAAATCTTTTAATTTCTAATCATCCACACTTCTTCACCCCAAAATTGATGACAAGGGTCGTGCAAGGGCAGCACGACCGATGGTGGAAGACCCATTCCGATCGGTTTAGCCAAGGGATCCTCTCGGGGACACCTGGGACCAGACCTGTCGGTGGCCAATTGGGGTTGGATGGCGCTAGGGGCTAGACGCACACACATTGGTGCATTTCAAGGTCGGATCGGCTAGATCGGTCGGTGAGCATGGTTGCTCGGGGGGAGTCACTTGCGGACAGTGCACAGAAGGAGCAGACCTACAAGAGAGAGGGAAGGTTTGGTCCCCCCACTTTATTTTTTGTCATTATTATTATTATATATATATACATATATTTTTTCTTTTCTGCTGCCTTTTCTTGCTCTTCCCTTTACTTTTTATTCTTTTAATCCTATCATACCACCCATGGCAATGTCGCAGATTCAATTATGTGGGCTTCGAAGCTCCTGTTGCTAGCTTCGACCGCGCACAAGGCCGCAGGAGGAAGCTTCAGCTATATATAGAAGCATGCGAGGAAACTTGGGAGTCTCCGATCCTAGCTCAGAAGAGCGCGTGTACACAAAGGTGCACACGGGATTGCTTCAATAGCGTCACAGATCTCGGTACACATGAGAGCCCCTGAAAGGTTTCAAACTCACCGACGCTGAACTCGGCATCAGCGGTGTGTGTATGAGCATGCAAATGTGGAAAACTCATGGTAGATGGCCAGAGGGGGCTGGCTGGAGCCATTTCCTCCCTTCTCCCCCACTTATTCTCTCTCCCTTTTTCCTTTTTTTATCTGTGTCTGGTTGTACCACCCATGGGGGGATGGGATACGAGAAGGGGAGAAATTATTGCACCCACCGGTATGACGGGGGGAGAGTTATTTCATGCACCATGTTCAAGTAACCCAGGGTGAATCCTAGAGCATGTGCACCATTGATAATGCATAATTGGGAGTTGACAGAATACAAGGATGTTGTGGCACTTCGAGCACTAGTGAGCTCCTTATGCCAAGGACCTTGTTTCCCATTATCTTTTCTTGATGCGATTTCACATCTTTAACATTTAAAATTTCTTACTTAATGCATTTGTCGCTTTTTGCTTTCCACATGTCCTTATGATCTGAACCTAGTGCCTAGGTTCTGGATTTGGGAGATCTACAAAGATTTGTGGACAACCTTCAGATTTTATTGAAGTTAGATCTTCTTCACCTTAAATTTGATCAAGATGACCTCAGGTCTGATCGAGAATTTTTGTTGCCACACTAGGATTCTGAGGTCAGTGCCAAACTTTTTGAAGAATAAGATCTTTGACTCACTAAAAAGTGAGATCTTTGACTAGCGAGTTTTGGTTTCTGCTTCTAAGAGCATACTCCAGCCTACTCCGATCTGACTGGCAGTCTTCGACCCCTTACTAAAGAGTGAGGTCTTTCGTGTTGGAAAATATGTCCCAAAGTCAATCGTTGATAATTATACTCATCTTGCAAATTGTATATGAATTTTTATTAATAAAAATTATTTAATATTTTTATTACAAATTATCCATCTTTAAACTTCTGTATTGTAATAAAATCTTTAGGACTATAATTAATCGATAAAAAAAGATTTATTGTTAAGTCCTTAAAAATATATGCGATCAAATGATATGCTATTACTAGGATGATAGCGATATTAAGTGTAGGTCGTTGTGTGCCGTATGAGTTGGTTGTCCTCTTAATCAAGGAGTGTGGAGACACTGTTATGGCATGTAGATGGAATGAAGGAGAACATTCGCATCAAACGAGATCATGTATCGAGTACTCTGCTATCAAGAGTAACTCCTGAAGGATATGGATATAAGTATCCCTTCAATCTGAGACCACCACGGTGACTTATAAGTAACTCACTGTACTTTAGTATCGGATCATCTGAGTTTCTAATTCAATAATGAAAAGTTATTGGGTGCAATCAAGTACTTATTAAGTCAGTGTGTGAGTCAAGATGGAATTGATCCCTCTGAATTAGTAAGAGATATGCATCAGCGTATTTCAATTTAGTAAAATCTTGATCAGGATAATCCATGAGATGGATTTGCAAGATTGAAATACAATATAGTCGACTAAATTAGGATTGATAGTTAAATCCTAGGTCGCTTTGAGTATTTGGATCAAAGAGATGAATTATATGATAATCATGTGCTAGTAGGTTCTAGAAGATTGCTTTGCAATACTTTGACTTATTCGGTCGTCAGATCATCATTGCTAGACGGTTACATCGATTGGTATAGAAAGTTATTCTTATACTACTGACTTAGATTTGAATCTATGGGGTCACACATATTAGAAGATTTGATTAGATCAGATGGTCGAAGAGTCCAATTGGATTGTGACTCTGATGAAGAATCCTACTCCAACTAGGACTCTAGGGGAGAGTCCCACTAGGACTGGAACTCTACTATTTTTGAAGAATTAATTAGTAATTAAATTATTAATTAACTTAATTTAATTGAGCAAAGAGCTTTAAAACAAGTCTAATTGAATTAGACTCAGTTTGACTCTGATTGGGTTTGATATGATCGAGCCTGATTACAAAAAAATTTGATCCTGATTCGATCAGGATTTTGACTCGGCTAATTTCCAATTGGGTTAGAATTTGATGAGATATTTAAATTTTTAATTGGATTAGATTTATTTCTATTAGTGGATTCAATTCAAATTTGATTTGGATTAGAATCAGAATTGAAAATGAAGAGTCCTTGTCAACTTGGACTCTATCCTCATCTCCTGCGCCACACCTGGATCCATACCAATTTTTTCATGTCTAATTGGATTTGGATTGTGATTTTTGGTATCATGATAGAGGATCCAATAAGGATGGGTGGCTACGGCTGATGAGTCATAATATTATCTCTTGCCAAATTCGAATGGGATCCGAATTAGAGATAAGAGGTAAACTAGGAAAGGGATTTTTCGTATATGGAATATTGTTGGCACCATATTAATTTTTTTTTATTTTTCTTAGAGAATCCTTTGGCATGTGAGACTTTAGAATCTTTCTCCATATTTTAATAATTTTTTTGAAATTTTTTGAGATGCCAAAAGGAGGTTTTGGCATTGACTCTTAGTGCTTTTTTTTGAAAAATCCTAATTTCTAGTCTATAAAAAAGGTCCTCTCTCTTGGACGTCCAATGATCATTCTCTTGGTGTTTTTTTATTTCTAGAGCCTCTTCTCCTCCTCCTATATTCTTCTCTTGATCCTCTCTATTTTGGAGTGTCCAAGATACTTGAAGAAGGAGGAACAAATCAGCTGTCGAAGTTGCTTGTAGGCTAGCACCTCCAAGTCTTTGATCTATTCCTGTCTTTGCATGGATCTTCCTATAGAGGTCAGATGACTCTGTGTGACTGTGAGTGATCTGAAGAACACCTTCTCTAATCATTGGATCAGAAGAGATCAAGATCAAATTTATTTGGTAACGATCTCTAACTTATTTTGATTTTTATGGCAGATCTAATAGTTAGATCTAGAATTTCAGTATCGATAAGATCGATGCGATTTTTATTTTCTGATCTAAAGTATATATTTTTATATCAAAAATTATGATATAGTAGTCTAAGATAGGATCTTACACATATGATTAAGATTAAATTGTTTAATCTATTATTTTTGTTGCATAAAATTTTAAATTGTATGTATTGCACTACCGCATATTTCTTTCAACGGGTGTTAGAGCCAGGTTGTTTTGATGTGAATCAATATGACTTTAGATCTAATTTTTTTTATTTGATCTAATTATTTATAATTTAGATTAGATCTAAATTAATTTATTTTCAGATCTGATTATTATTTATTTAGATTAGATATTCTGAGTAGCAAAATACTCAGATTGGGTAATCACCAGGCCATCTGATCATAGGAGCAAGTAGGGTTTCATGACCCTCTCCTCCCATTCAATGGTATACTCTTCATGGCGTATAGGGATACCACTGCGAGGTCTCACAGAGAAGAAAGTAAAAAAAGAAAACTTACTTTCTTGTAAAATTCTAGATCTTGAAACCTCTAGGTGTTGTTGTATGTGATGCAAGTTACGAAGATGGTTAGTAACATCTAATCTTGATTAATCAAAATTATTTTAATTTAAAATTATAAAAATTTAGATTTGATCTAAATAATTTTATGATTTGATATAAAAGATTTACATAAAAAAATTATTTTAAAAATCTTAATCATGTTGATGCAAAACTTAATTGAGAATTAAGTGTTAAACTCAATAGATCTATAATTATGATTTAGATCTAATGATATACATAAAATATGGGGTATGAGTTAGCTCAAATCAAGTCTTTCTCTTTAATTGAGTTAGACCTAAGATTAGAATCAAAGAATTGATTGATCTTATAAAAAAATTGATTAAGTCTAACCAAATATTGAATTAGATTAATCAGGATTTCTCTAATACAATAGTTGTAGATGGCCAAGTCCATATCTTTGATTAGACCAAATGGATCTTGATTGTGACTCAATGGTTGAACCCGAATCACTAGATTGGTCAAATTAAAACTAGTTAATCAATTGATGTCTAAGGTAAGTTTGACATTTCGATCGATGATTTTTAATTGAGAGCGACTTACCTGATCATTTCGATGATGTCTAAGGCAAGCTTAGCAGACTCTCCCACCGATCTCACTTATCTGGCCAATCTGGTGAACTAGATTTTGATTAGATCACTAAGTGATTCGAGTTAGCCCATGCATTAAGGTTGATCAGTGTGACTAATCTAGGTGTCAGTTCAATAATATGACCTAACCCGATTCAGTGACTTAGTGAAGTCAGTGGGAGGATTATGGACTACTGATTGATCTTTTCTTCTCTCTTCTTCTCTAAACTGACTAAATTTTTTGAATTATTAGATCTCTAAAATGAGATAGTTATGGTAATAACTAGATCATAGCCTCTCATTAAAGTAATAATAATAGATCCATTATTTATGATTGATATTACAGGCGCCATCCGTCTGGTGTTCACTCTGAATAATGAAATTATCATTCATCATGTGATGACTCTTTAAACTATCTGATGATGGTTGGATTGATCGAGCCACTTCGAATCTGATCACTTATTAGATAGAATCATGAGTAGGTTAATGTTAATGGTTTGACCTAATCGAAACTTTCAGTGGAGGCTCATCACCTATTGAAATGAAATCTGAGACTAAATTAAATACTAGAAGTTGTTTGAAAAAATAATTGATTGAGAACTTATCCATAGGTGCATATGGATTGATTGAGCCATCGTCGGACCTATATGTAGTATGTGTGGATTTTAGTACTCGCTAAGGAATTAAGATAATTTTTTGAATTGGAGGTAGAGGCTACAAATTCATATAAAATAGTGAGAGAATCTTTAGACTAAAATTCATATTTTTCAGATCAACAAATTCATATACTAATTAGGTTTTGTATTTTCCTTATGTGTGCAGATATGACCTCAAATTTATCGCTTCAATCATTGTTGGACAGTGAGAAGCTTACCAGATCGAATTTCGATAATTGATATCGAAAATTAAAGATAGTCTTGGAGCACGAGAGGATCCTTTATGTGATAACGGATCTAACACCTGAGGAGCCTACTCCCAACGCCCGAGGTGCGATCTGAGATACTTATTTGAAGTGGCTCAATGATCGCACTATAGTTCGTTATATTATGCGGGCCTCTATGAATGATGAGTTTAGTCAAATTTTGAAGAGGCTCAACCAGAGAAAATACTTCAAGTATTGAGGAATTCTTTTGGTACACTTGACGATGTTGAGCGACACAAGACTAGTTACACCATTTTCAATGTCTGAATGAGGAGGGTGCATCTGTTATCAATTATGTATTGTACATGATCGAACAGATTGAAAAATTGAGCAAACTCAGCTTTTTCTTGCACGAACAGTTGGAGAAAGATGCGATCCTGAACTTCCTACCCAAGTCCTACTTATCGTTCCTCAGTCATTTCAGAATGACGAAGCCTGCAGTCAACTACCACAGTCTATTGAGATTGCTATAGATTTTTAAGAAAGATCACCAGCTCCATAAGGAGATGGTGAATCTAGTGGGAGGATCTTCTTTGGGTAGTCATCATCCCTTTAAGAAAGAAAAAAAGAAAAAAAATAAGGTGCCTGGCGCTGGGAGTCAGTCTCAGAAATTTAAGTTCAAGGCTGATTAAAGTCAGGCAGAGTGCTTCTTTTGCAAGAAGCAAGGTCACTGAAAGAAAATTATCCTCAGTATATCACTTTCCTTGATCCAAACAAGCCAAAAAAGAAGAAGCAATCAGTTGCTGGACAAGGTACTTATGTAATAACATCTTGTAACTTCTCTCTTTTTAATACAATAACTTGGCTATTGAATACCGACAGTCTTATTCACATTTATAATTCGTTGCAGGGTCATTAGGTCACTATGAGATTTGGAGATGGTGAGAGATTCCTGAACGTTGGAGATGGAAAATCAGTTTCAGTTCTATCTTTAGGAATCATCAAGCTTGTATTCGAGTCTCGTTACATTATTCTTGATAAGTGTCATTACTGCATAGTTTTTTTTAAAATATTATTTTTATAGGCCTTTTGGCCAATTCCAATTATAAAATATCAATAAATTATTTTTTTGTGATATCATTTTGAATGGTGCTATAATTTTGCGTGGATAGTTGAGCAATGATATTTATGTTGTATCTAGGCCTAATGTAATGTACATTTCAAATAAACACCCTAGAATAGATGATATCACGGATGCCTATCTTTGACATTGTAGGCTAGGTCATAACAATAAGAATAGGATGAATAGGTTAGTTCAAGAAGAGATTCTTGATAAAGACGATTATGAATCGTTACCTACCTATGAGTCTTGTTTGCTTGGAAAGATGATCAAGTCACCTTTTACTGAAAAAGATGAACAAGCCAGTGATGTGCTCGGTCTGATACATATTGATGTATGTGGACCCATGAGCATATGTGCCAGAGGAGGATATAGCTATTTCATTACATTTATAGATGATCTATTTAGGTATGGGTACGTCTACTTAATGAAACACAAGTCTGAATCATTTGAAATGTTCAAACGGTTCCGTAATGAAGTAGAAAAATAAATTAAAAAAGTTATTAAAACTCTTCGATTTGATTGAAGAGGTGAATATCTCTCTAGTAAATTTCTGACATATCTAGGAGAGAATGGGATTCTCTCTCAATGGATCTCTCCAGAGACACTACAGTATAATGGCATCTCGAAAAGGAGGAATCAAACCTTATTGGATATAGTTCAGTCCATGATGAGGTTTGCAACTATGTCGATCTTCTTTTGGGATATGCACTTGAAACAGTCTATCTTGTGCTCAATAATATTTCGAGCAAGTCAGTTAGTAAGACACCATATGAGATATGATTAGGGCGTAGGCTGAACCTCTCTTACTTTAGGATCTGGGGTGGTCCGACTTATGTTAAATGATTACAAACTGACAAGCTCAACCCTAGATCCAATAAGTATAATTTCGTAGGGTACCCCAAAAAAATGAGGAGATATTACTTTTATCTGTCTGCTGAATAAAAGGTGTTTATCAGTAGTAAGGCACACTTTTTGAAAAAAAAATTTCTTAGTGAAGGAATAAGTGCCTCTAAAATCGAACTTGATGAAGTTCAACAGGTAGAAGAACCGACACCAATGATTGAATCTGAACTGAATTTGATGAGATCAAACTTGGAGCCCAACACACAAACATCCTTAAGATGATCCGATAGAATATCGCATCAGCCGGACAGATACTTAGGTTTCTTGATCCGGGATGGGGATCCTGTTGAACTTGATGAGAACAATGAGGATCCGATCATCTACATGGATATGATGTAGAGGTCTGACTGTAACAAATGGCTTGAAGTCATGAAATCTGAAATAGAATCCATGAAGGTTAACAATGTATGGATATTGGTTGATCCACCTGAAGAAGTTAAACCCATAGGGTGTAAGTGGGTCTTCAAGAGGAAGAAGGGTATAGACAGAAAGGTGGAGACCTATAAAATCTGTTTGATTGTCCAGAGTTATCGTCAACATTATGGTATTGACTATGATGAGATATTTTCTCCTATGACAATGCTCAAATTCATTCGGATCATACTTGTGATAGCAACATATCTGAACTATGAAGTCTGGCAGATAGATGTGAAGACAGCTTTCCTAAATGAAAAGCTAAATGAAGAGGTGTATATGATACAATCTGAAGGGTTCACATCTACAGATGAGTTCAAGGTGTGCAAGCTTCAGAGATCTATTTATGGATTGAAGCAAGCATCTCGGAGTTGGAACATATATTTTGATAGATCAGAACATATGGCTTCGTTAGGAACGAAGAGGAATCCTGCATATATAAGTGTACAAATGGTTCAATAATTATATTTTTTATTTTGTATGTGGATGACATTCTCTTAATAAAAATGATGTCCCTATATTACAATAAATAAAAGTGTGGCTGTCATCACAATTCTCCATGAAGGATCTGAGAGAAGCAGCCTACATCTAGGGATGAAGATCTATTGGGATAGATCTAAGAGGCTGCTTGGGCTCTCACCATCACGTACATAAAGATCATGCTGAAATGATTCAGCATGGAGAATTTTAAAAAAGGCTATTTTTCGATAGGTCAAAGAATTTCTCTTTCGAAAGGAGATTGTCCGACAACTCCTCAAGAGAGAGAACGTATGAGTAGAGTTTCATATGCTTTGATAGTTGGTTCTATTATGTACGCCATGATATGTATGAGACCAGGCGTGGTATACTCACTAGGGGTAGTGAGCAGATACCAGTCTGATCCAGAAGAAAACTACTAAAGGTCGTAATGATCATTCTTAAGTATTTGAGAAATACTAAGGACCAGTGGCTTATGTATGGTGAAACTGACTTGAAACTGGGGGGGTTCACCAACTCCAGCTTTAGTCAGACCATGACGATAGCAAGAGTATGTCGAATTATATTTTTATCCTAAATGATGGAGTGATCTACTGAAAAAATTTCAAGCAGTACACTGTGGCAAACTCTGTTTGCGAAGTAGAGTATATCACAACATCCGATGCTGTGAAGGAAGCTATATAGTTGTGGAAGTTCATCGGTGAGCTTGGAGTGGCACCCTCTGTTGATGGCTCTATTTATTATACTACAATAATACTAGAGCCATTGCTCAAGCTAAGGAGCCAAGATCACATCTGTGCACCAAATATATTCTGCACCGCTATCACCTTATCCGGAAGATCATGGATCGAGGTGACGTCGATCTTCAGAAGATTGACAGAAGGAGAACCTGACCGACCTATTTACTAAAGCTCTCAAAATCAAAAAATTCGATGACCACAATTCGAAGATGGGTATTTGATACTGTACCGATTGACTTTAGTCTAAGTGGGAGTTATTGAAAAATATATCCCAAAGCCAATCGTTAGACGATTGTGCTCATCTTGTAAATTATATATAAATTTTTATTAATAAAAATTATTTAATATTTCTATTATAAATTATTCATTTTTGAACTTCTATATTGTAATAAAGTCCTTAGACTATAATTAATCAACAAAGGAAGATTTATCGTTAAGTCCTTAAAAATATTCGCGACCAAATGATATGCTATTACTGGGACGATAGCAATATGAAATGTAGGTCATTGTTATCATATGAGTTGGTTATCCTCTTAACCAAAAAGTATGAAGACACTGTTATGGCATACAGACAGAATGTAGGAGTACATTCACATCGAATGTAATCATGTGCCAAGTACTCTGCTGTCAAGAGTAGCTCGTGAAGGATATGGGTATAAGTATCCCTCCGACCTGAGACACCATGGTAACTTGTAAGCAACTCACTGTACTTTAATACCAGACCATCTGAGTTTCTAACTCAGTGACGAAAGATTACTGAGTGCAGTCAAGTACTTATTAAGTTGGTGTGTGAGTCAAGATGGAATTGACCCCTCTGAATTAGTAGGAGATATGCATCAGTATATTTCAATTTAGTAAAATCTTGATCAGGATAATCTATGAGATAGATTTGAAAGATTGAAATATAATATGATCGACTAAATTAAGATTGACAGTTAAACTCTAGGTCGTCTTGAGTATTTGGATCAAAGAGATGAACTATACGGTAATCATATGCCAGTAGGTTCTAGAAGGTTGCTTTGCAATACTTTGACCTATCCGATCGTCGGATCATCATTGCTAGATAGTTACATCAATTGGTATAGAAAGTTGTTTCTATGCTACCAACTTAGGTTCAAATCTATGAGGTTATATGCATTAGAAGGTTTGATCAGATTAGATGGCTGAAGAGTCCAATTAAATTGTGACTTTGATGAAGAGTCCTACTCTGATTAGGACTTTGGGGAAGAGTCCCACTAGGATTAGGACTCTATTTTTTGAAGAATTAATTAGTAATTAGATTACTAATTGATTCAATTTGATTGAGCAAAGAGTTTAGAATAAGTCTAATTGAATTAGACTCAGTTCGACTCTGATTGAGTTTGATATGATCGAGTCCGATTATAAGAGAATTTGATCCTGATTCGATCAAGATTTTGACTCGACTAATTCTTAATTGAGTTAAAAATTTGATGAGATATTTAAGTTTTTAATTAGATTAGGTTCATTTCTATTAGTAGATTCTAATCCAAATTTGATTTGGATTAGAATCAGAATTAAAAATGAAGAGCCCTTGTCAACTTGGACTCTATCCTTATCTCCTGCACCATACCTAGATCCACGCCAATTTCTCCATGCCTAATTAGATTTGGGTTGTGATTTTTGGCATCATGATAGAGGATCCAATAAGGATGGGTGACTATAGCTGGTGAGTCATAATATTATCTCTTGCCTAATTCGAATGTGATCCAAATTAGAGATAAGAGGTAAACTAGAAAAAAAAATTTTCGTATATAGAATATTGTTGGCACCATATGATTTTTTTCTTATTTTTCTTGAGAATCCTTTGGTATGTGAGACTTTAAAATCCTTCTCCACATTCTAATTATTTTTTTAAAATTTTTTGAGATGCCAAAAGGAGGTTTTGGTGTTGACTCTTGGTGCCCTTCCTTGGAAAACCCTAATTCCTAATCTATAAAAAGGGGTCCTCTCTCTTGGACGTCCAATGATCATTTCTTGGTGGTTTTTTATTTCCAGAGCCTTTTCTCCTCCTCCTCCTCTATTCCTCCTCTTGATCTTCTCTTGTTTTAGAGTGTCCAAGGTATTTGAAGAAGGAGAAACAAATTAGTTGTCGAAGTTGCTTGCAGGCTAGCACCTCCAAGTCCCTGATTTGCACCTGTCTTCACATGGATCTTCCTGTAGGAGTTAGATAACTCTGTGTGGCTATGAGCAACCTGAAGAATACCTTCTCCAACTATTAGACCAGAGGAGATTAAGATCAAATTTATTTGGTAATGATCTCTAACTTATTTTGTTCCTATGGTAGATCTAATAGTTAGATATAGAATTTCAGCATCGATGAGATTGATGTGATTTTTATTTTCAGATCTAAAGTACATATTTTCATATCAAAGATATGGTGTAATAGTTTAAGATAGAATCTTATACATAGGATTAGGATTAAATCATTTAATCTATTATTTTTGCTGCACAAAATTTTAAAATTGCATGTACTGCACTACTGCATATTTTCTTCATTCCGCTCTCCCACCGTCATGGGGCTTCGAACGTACTTCCACCATTGTGGAGGCTCCGAACGCACCTCCACCATTGTGGGGGGCTTCAGATGTACTCCCACCATCATGGGGGCTTCAAACATACTTCCACCATCGCAGAGGCCTCGAACGTACTTCCACCATCGTGGGGGCCTCGACTGCACTTCCACCATCGTGGGGACCTTGATTGGACTTTCACTATTATGGGGGCTTAATCTGAACTCTCGCCATCATGACGGCTTCAGACATACTCCTACCATCGTGGGGGCTTCAGACGCACTCCCACAGTCATGGAAGCTTTATCTGCACCCCTACCATGGTGAGGGCTTCATCTGCACTCCCACCTTCGTAGGGGCTTAATCTGCACTTTCACTATCGTGGGGGTTTAATCTGCATCAGGGGTAACTTTGGTGGCAATGAAGATGCATATGCAAAAATGTTGGACTGATCGGAAGCGACTTCACATGTCAAAATTCATCCTCTGAATCCTTCAATAGAGAAGAGGAGATAGGGAGCACCGATTCCCGATGCCCCTTCTAGGAGGAAAACAAGGATCATGAGTGGCATGCACCTTGCCCTACCTCGATATTCTGATTTTTTTGTCCCATCTCACCCCCTTCTGTTCCTTCTAAAAGAGCATCTCTTAATATGTTTGTCTGGAGACCTAAGAGAGATACTTATAGGCATGGAAGACGTAATATGATGATGGTTGTTGCCATATAATATTATATATATATATATATATATATATATATATATATATATATTAGAGAACAATCTGGGTTTCTCTGTTTGTATAAGCTCTAGCATATATTAATTTTTTACTAACCATTCATCAGCCGATCAGTCTTATGTCTCAGTTTCATGCATGTGCAATAGCATGGGGTACTTTACGCCCCCCAATCTGGTGACTTTAGGGCCGTCGATTAGGTGGGTATGGATGCGGGAGAGACACCAAGCTCTGTCGAAGGGGCTTTGGAGCCTCTTTTCCTCTCCCTTTTTCTGCCTTCTTTTATCTTTCTTTTATTTTTTATTCTCTCCCCCTTCTCAAGGGGAGAAATTATTGCATACGCTTGGCTTGGATGGCCCAAAGGCAAATCCCGAGGCATGTTAATAGTGGATGACCCACTATTGAGGATTAACGAGACAAAAAAGGGGGAGTGCAATATTTAATGTATTGATGATCTTCTGACGCATATGATATAGAGATAATAAAAATATAATGAGATACTCCATACTAAAAGTGGACCCCATAATATTAAGCTCTCGGCTCCAATGCCATTTTGCTTGCCAGTTACTTTGACTTTCACATTTTCTTGTGGTCCAATCCTAGATATGTTTGAGTTTTGTATCAAGGAGTTCTACCTCCCATTAAAAAGTGAGATCTTCTCTTTTCCAACTAAAGAGATTTTCAGCAGTGGATTTCGACTTCCGTCTCTATGAGCGTACTCTGATCTGATCTCCTCTTTTCCTAAAAAATGGGGTCTTCGATAGCTCTTTCGTTGAGGAGTGAGGGTTTCAGCTATACTCCCATCGAATAATGGAGGCTTCGATTGTTCTCCCATCGAACCATGGGGGCTTCAACTACTCTCTCACTGAAGAGCGGGAGCTTTGCCTTCTCTCTCATTGAACATTAGGGGCTTCGTCGGCTCTCCTACTAAAAAGTGGAATGTTAGAAAGTGGATAGATTTGCATGCATAGATTTCAAAATAATTTTGAAACGACAATGAAAGCAGATCTAGGTTAAACCCTTTAACTCCACTTGCAATAGATTAAATCTATTAACTATCTGTGCCTGAATCTACGACATGCATATAATTTGAAAATAAAATAAAATAGTATTGAGATCAAATCACAATATCTTTGCGCAGATCGTACTACACCATAGCCGATGATCGTAGATCGGAATGATTTCTTTAGCCACATACATACCCAATCTCCACAGATATGCATACGAGGACTCATTCCGATCAGAGGCAGGATATCTCACCAAGGTGCTAGCTCCCTTACAAAGATTTCCTTTTTGATGGTTGAAGTGGCTTCTTCTTCAAATCTCACGGACGTTCTAGAGAGGAAGAACTTGGAGAAGAAAAGAAAAAGGAAGAAAGAGGAGGCTCGACGTTTCAAAATCTCTATTCTAAAATTTTTTATTTGATTTTTCTCATCTATTATTTTTGGGCATCCAACCTTTGGACCCTTTTTATAGGAAAGTAGGAATTAGGGTTTTAGGAGGGGTGCCACACCTATGACACACCACATCACATGGGCATCCAAAAATTCTAACGCTAACAATATGAGGCGTGTAAAAAAAAAAAAAAGATCTCTTTCTCTTGCCCACAACTTTCTCAATGTGAAAAACTATTGGGTTTCGTACCACAACAACTTTCCTTTTATCCCTTATGTGTTTCCTTCTTATCCTCTCATCTTGATTTGAAACAAATTCAAATTAAGTAGGAGATAAGAATCATGACTCATTAAGAAATCGCCTACCATTCTTATCATTATCTCTTGATTTGAATCGAATTCAAATTAGGAAAGAGATAAAGATGTGAGTCATCAACAGATACCGCCCCACCCTCTCTACGCCCTCTTCTTTTCACGCAAAAATTTCATGCCAAATATTTTTTTTGTGAGATATCTTAGCATGGAATTCTAGGGCATGCAAAGGTAGAGAGTTCTAACTCCTTAGGACTCTAGGGTTTTCATTTTGGTCTTAATCCAAATCTGATTTGGTTTGACCCAAGGAGAAAATAGAACCTAATCAAATTAGGAACCTAATCTCTTCAATAAATTTCTAATCTAATTAGAAATTAACTGAATCCAAATCTTGATCAAATCAGAAATTAGTCTTCCTCACAATTAAACTTGATCCAATCAAACCTAATCCAAGTCAAATTGAATCCAATCCAATTAGCAATTAGCAAGTCATTGCTCAATCAAATTGAGCCAATTAGTAATCTAATTACTAATTAATCCTCCTATAATTCACTAACACTTAGTGGATTACATAATTGTAACTTTTGCTTAAGGTCAATCATCAATCATATTGATGATTTTATCCTTCAATGATTCATAATCGTTGATCAACCATCTAATCAGATAAAAATCTCTTTTGTATGGGACTCCGTAGATTTCATTGTCTAGTAGTAAGATATATTGTAATCTCCATCACAATGTCATCAAAACTCCTTTCGATGGGTTGGAACAATTTTAATTCTATCCTTCGAGGATCATGGATCATCAAGATGATGCTCGACGAGTCCCACAATCCACCAGTGATATCTAGCAGTATGTAGTGGAATTCAGTAGAATGAAAGTAATGAACCTCTAGGTGTAGTTATCGTGTAGTTTAGTTCTTCTATTATGAGTCCCGATAAGATGCAGGTCAAGAATAACTCGTCAAATCTATTTGTTCGTCATATGTTAGATTCAATCAACTCAAGTCCATATGAAATCTTATGAAAATTTTTTTCTATCATTCACCTATCATGGTCATGGATTTTAGGACTCAGTCTCATGAATTGCATAGGATTCTTCCTATTTATCAGGATTGACAGATCCTATCTAGGTGCACATCTTATTCCTACAATAAACCGATTGTAGCCAACATACATCGTAAGATTTCGAATGGCTAGGTAATCAAGTGATTGTGCAGTCAAACTACAGCAATCTTACTGTAAATAATCGAGGTACCACAGATCAAAGAACTATCTATACCACTGCAACTTTGAGTAAGTCACTGATGAGTGGCTAACCATCTTAATGACTTCTCATGTTGGTCACACTCAGTACTCTTGATCTCTATCAAGCACCTGCACTCTCACTTCAATGTCCCTATACTGTCGACTCGAGATTCATCTACTTACGAAAAAAAATGATCTGTGCATCAATCTATCTGGATCAGCCACCGTCCCCATGATAATCTATCGATCAGAAGCATTTAGGAATTAACCACTAATGATGCGTGCCTCAAATTTTCAACTCTTGAGAATACATGTCATCATCCGTTAATTTCTCGGATGATTCATGGATACAATTAAAATACAATATGAATGAAAAAATAATCTAAATTTTATTTATTTCAAAATTTGATTACAAAGTTATGTCTCTAGAATGTATATATGTGTTAGTCAATCTGACTTCTAGGACATACATCTAACATGGAGGGCACAAGTAGCCATTCATGCCCTCCTTCCATGGAAATTACAAGTTCTGTTATAGGGCTCTTGTGTCCTACTGGTTTCCTTATTATTTGCTTTAGCATAATAGTCTTTTTTCTTTGGGACTCTTTTCTTCTAAATATTCGGGATCTTACAAGTAGCCTATTTTTCTTCTTCCTCATCTTACAGGCTTATAGTCCTATCCAGAAGGAGGAGAAATGAAATAGAAATGAGGGCTTAAGAACCTCTTACCAAAAAGTTTGATGCATGTCTTTTGAGGCTAGCTTTCTTTTCTGATTTAGATTGCATGCCCCCCATTTATTGGACTTAATCGAGAGTATTTAGGGGGATGTCGATCGGTCCGCTTGGTTTATGTTTGTATCCGATCCATTTGATTCTTAATCTCTAGCTGCTTCATGGGCCGCCTCAGCATGGGAGCAAGGCATGTATATGGAGGAGCTTATAGACCTCTGCTTCTTTTTCTTTCCTTTTGTCACCTTTTCTCTTCCCATTTCTTCTCTGTCCTTCCTTTTTTGCTATCACTGATGGCAGGAAGAGGCTAGGAGGAAAGGATAGAACCCGTTTCTTTCCTTTTTCTCCTTATTTGTCTTATATGTTTTTTTTCCTCCCCATTTCCTTGGGCTCATTTGGAGTCATCATGGCTGGCCATTAAATATATTAATTTAACCAAAAAGAAGATAGGCTCCAATGGCTTGTCACATTTTAATAGGCAATGAAGTTGACGCAGATGTCCGAATCGGAGCCAATAGCTGAAGCCAAAACTAGAGGTCGAAGCCACAGTCGATGACTGAGATACAAGCAGGGAGTAATAGAATTATGATCAAAATGAGACGACGAGGTTCTCTTAATAAAATGGTCTCTCTCGTTAGTGAATAAGCTTGCATTCACCCGACTTAGATTATTTACTCCTGATTTTCTACCTTATTTTTTTTGTGAGCCAGCAGAGGGAGTTGTGGGGATACCTCCAATAGCTAGTGTAGAGTATAATCTACAACCAAAAATCCCGTCAGTGAGGAAGCTCTTTGCAGTGGCATAATGGTAGATAAGGCATTCTTTTCCAAAAGCGAGCAGTCGCATGGGCACCCAGCACAGCGCGAGGGAACTCTTCCTCTAGCGTCAATCTGTTACAGATGAAATCTATCTCGGATCGAAGGTGCTGGAGCATGATGAAGTCCAACGAGTCGACAATGGTCGGACCTACAAGAAAAGCCCCAGTCAGAGGTGGCTCCGACGGGGACTCTCCGATGCTCAAGTCGATTTTCTCGCAACAGGAGGAGAAGAGTGCATATTTTTTTGAGAGGGAGAGGAGGCATACCTGGAGGGTCCCTATTTATCTTTTTATATGAGCAAGGTTGGAGCTATGGGAGAGCAGAGATTGTTAGAGATATTTTATTTTTCATTGAACATCCTTGTGAATTGTGCCTGGCAAAATCATTTCATGGCACGTGAAGGCCATGTACATTAATGGCATGAGTTGACAAAAAGGGTTAGAGGGCTTTGGTCTGCCTTGGCCATTCTTATATTTTAATGAAGATGCGATATGGAGGCTTATATTTTAATGGAGGATGTGACATGGCTATAAAAAGGCTCTGACAGTCATCATAACAAGCTATTATTTTTAATAGTCTGATGTGACAGTCATTTGGAGATTGAAATTATTAGATGCCTTAGCCGAACCAAGAATCGGAGGGAGTAGGCCTTACAGGGGCCAATGATCGAAGCTGACAGTGGAAGCTGATTTTGGGATGCAGAGGTCGAAGGGCCAAAGAAGGCCCATTAGCCGAGAAGATCGGTAGCCAATGCAAGAGCAAAGGTCATCGAGGGGCTCATAAGCCAAGATAGGGATCGAATGAATGTAGGGAGCTTAGGCACCCATGGGCGGAGGCCGGACATAGGTTCGACTTCTCCCTGGTCTTTTTCCACCACCTTTTCTCTCTCCTGCTTGTCTTGTTATAATGCTCACAGGAGAATGGCATAAGAAAAGGAGAGGCAATTAATGCCTCTGTTAGATTTATATGGCCACATTTTCTCCTTTTGTCCTGTAGTGATGCCCATGGACGAGGCAGAGGGAAAGAGGCAATTAAAGCCTTTGCCAGAGCCAAGTGGACTAAGGCAATTCTCAGAGCATATGCATGGTTGGAAGTGCGGTTCCGTGGTTCTTCGAGTCCCATATCTTCGGTCCAAAAATACTCACGACACTATCATGTTTTCGATCAATATATGATTAACCCCAACATATGTCAATCAAAGCATTTGCTTAGGGGCTCAGATGAGAGTTAAAGACAAGGCCTTATGGCAACAATTAACTTATGAAAAACTACCTGAGATCTATTATGGTTGTGGAAGAATTGGTATGCCTATGGATGGATGCATATGACTATATGAGGGCTCATGGATCAGCACCCACGCTGTCCTTGGATCCGAGTAGCCAGAGTATCTATGTCTAGCCCATGTCTATCGGAGGTAGGAAATCTCCAACTCTAATCCCTATCGGTGGATGCTCTGAAGACGCATGGGTATAGCTAAGGAGAAATTCAAAAAAATCACCCCCTAGAGTGCAATCTAAGTCAGAAATTGAGCCAAAAGTAGGAGGTGCCTCTAAATATTCTCCATTGATGAGTTTATCCTCTAAAGAAACAGTTGATTTGCAAGATGTGGAGATTGTATATATTCACCGCAAAAGAGAGAACAACCACTAAAGAGGAAGCATTCACCCACTCTGAATTTGGGTCAGTCCAAATCACCATCGGATTCTCTGCCAAAAACAAAAGTGCTTGTCTTAGAAGATGTGGAGAGGAACCAAGAACTTTTTAAGGACTTGGGGGTTTGCACGCCTATTCCTAAGTAGCAAAATAATGGGGGAAGGCCTATAAGGAGGTATGGAGCCGGTTGGGGGGAATAAGGGCGGATGCACAACCAAGGTTAGATCAGAGATGCAACAACAATCTGAACAACATGATTCTCTCTCTCTGGTGCAATCCTCGCTAGCAGGTCATCATCTATTCCTACCCAACTCATGTTCTAATAGCTGTAGCACAAGCTTGAATAGGGTGCTAGTGCCTACGATGCCCCTCCATGTTGGTAGAATCATCATCTAGTACTAATACAAGAGGAGTTGAATCGGGGTCTCTTAAGAAAGTTGTGGGTACGGATCAGGATTTAGGGGGTTTAAAACTGTGTCACCATGAAACTCTTAAGTTGGAGCTGCAGGGGGTAACAAAACCCCCTTATGTAAATTATAGTAAGACTCTCATAAGGCAATATAGTCATGATATTTGTTGTTTTCTTGAAACCAAATTGAATGAGCAATCTTTGCCTCGCATTCACAGGTTTATGGGGTATCATGGGATGTTTACATGATTCTTGCTAGGGGTCTATCTAGAGGTGTGGTAGTTGCTTGGAGGAAAGATTTGGAATAGATTCAGTTTACTCATATTGATAGGTAGGGTGCATTTGAAATTATTAGTATTCTGAATGAAACTTCTTGGGTTTTGGGATGATCTATACTTTTTACTTGTGGCATAGAAAGGCAAAAAATCTGGGATGAAATTCTCTCTCCTCTAACTTTGGGCCTACCTCTTCTCATTTTGGTGACTTCATTGTATTTTGTATGCAGAAGATAAAAAAGGAGATATGCCTTTTCGAGTAGATCAAGATGTTCAAGAATTTTGTGCTTTTCTCCACCATAATGGGCCTGTTGACTTGAGATATCAAGGGCCACATTACACTTGGTGCAACAATAGGCTTGGACTAGCAAGGGCATCGAACCGAATAGACCATGCCTTTGCATCTGGCCAATGGATCGGCCTCTTCCCTGAATCTATAATCAATCATCTTGCTAGGTTCTTTTGACCACACCCCCCTTTTAATTACTATCTCTCATACTTGCTTTAGAGGACCAGTATCTTTTGGGTTTGAAAAGATGTGGTTGGATTGTGAAGGAATTCAGGAGGTATTTAAACAAGTCTGGAGATGTGAAGGTAATCATTCACCCCCAGTTAGGTTATCAATTTTATTACATAATACTTGGAAGGCTATAAAACAATGGAAAAGGAGCGTGAGACATTTCTTTTAGCAAGGGCAGCAACTTAGTGATCAAATATATCAAATCCAAATGAAAGAAGCACAAAATTGGGGCCTTACAAATCAAAAGTACATGCACCTTTTGGCTCTTTTACAAGCTTATTAGAAAAATCTTTCCATGCATGAGATCTTTTGGCGTCAAAAGGCTCAGAATACTTGGCTATAGTAAGGAGATGCAGACACTAGATATTTTCATAAATCTATTGTATTAAGGAGACAATATAATTTACTTCTTAAATGCACCCAAGGAGATCATATTGAAGATCCTGAGGTGATCAGAATATTACTAATACAATATTTTCAATTAACATGGATGAGGGACTAGGAAATACAAAGTCTTGATTGATCGGTAATTGATACTTAAATAGCAATGGAATAGAATGAATCCTTAACTAGAGTAGTGATCGAAAAAGAGATCTATGAAGTTATTCAAAGTCTGTATCCCGATAAAGCTCTAGGCCCTAATGGCTTTCTAAATTTTTTTTTCTAATACTTTTGGTAGGTGATTAAAAAAGAGGTTGTGGAAGCTATTAAATTTTTTTTTTTGTCATGGCTCTATTCCTAATTCATGGAAAAGAATTCATATTGCATTAATCCTTAAGGTGGCTAGCCTAGTTGGAGTCAATGATTATAGACCAATTAGCTTGTGTAATACCTCCTATAAAATTATTGCCAAACTTTTGGTGAATCGGTTGAAGTCTATATTACCTACGATGGTCTTAGGGGAACAAGGGGCATTTGTACAAGGAAAGAACATTCATGAAAATATTTTATTAGCTCAGGAAATAATACATTTTCTTCAAAAAGCTTTCTCCTCTAAAAGCTTGATGATGCTAAAATTGGATATGGAGAAGGCTTATGATCGTCTTCATTGGCCATTCTTGTTTCAAACTCTTCAATACTATGGATTTCATGATAAATTTCTTACTTGGGTTAAAGCTTGTGTTGACAAACCTCAATTTGCTCTTCTTATTAACCAATCAGGGGTCTTGAGCAATGGTGTCCACTATCATCTTATCTTTTTATCCTTTATTTTGAAATCTTCTCTAGGTTTTTGCACTATGTGGTTAATGCCAGTTTGCTGAAAGCTAATAAACTTAGAGAGGGACCAGCAATTTTACATCTTTTCTTTGCTGATGATTGTCACTTGTCGTCCGAGCTAAGCTTCGGGATGCTATTATTCTTAATTCTATTTTGCATGTTTATACTTCTATATTGAGGTAAGCAGTTAATTATTCCAATCCCATATCATCTTCAGCCCATCTATATCTCCAACTATCAAGTATTAAATTTGCTCTTTTTTTCATATTATGCAACAAAACGATACTTGAAAATATTTGGGTGTTCCTAGACAGGCCTACAAATATGCTGATTTTACATTTATCATTGACAAGGTATTATCCAGGATTGCTAGTTGGTCTTGGAGAGTGTCATCCTTAGCAGGAAGGGCAACTCTGATCTCTTCGGTCTTGACTTCTATTCCTCTACATTCTATTTCATGTGTTCTTGTTCCTATTGCTACTGTTTTGAAGCTTAAAAAAGAGTTTCAGGCTTTCTTATGGGTCATTCTTCAGATCACAAAGGCCTTCATCTTATCTCATGGTGCCGGGTATACATGCCAAAGGACCATGGAGGGCTTGGTTTAGCTACTTTGGTGCGACGCCGTCAGGACTACTTATGCAGGATGGCAGCTCACCTAGTTCTTCAACCAGCCTCCTTATGGGCTCAAGTGGTAAATGCTAAATACAATTTTAAAGAGAGGTGGGACTCTTATGTTTGTGTCTCGAAATTGTTCTGCTACTAGGAGGAAAATTGCCTCATGTGATAAGTTGGTCCAAAATCGGTTCCAATGATTAAATGGAACTAGTCTTAAGGTTAGCGTGCTCACTGATCCTTGGCTTACCAACATGCCTCTAATCAAATAGCCAATATACCTGAATATGGAAATCAATATTGATGAGCTGAAGGTTTCAGATCTTATTACTTCTGATCATATGCGGAATTCTCATATTCTTGAAAACTGCTTCTCTACTGATATGATGACTTGGATCCAAAGAATTCCTCTCAGTCATGGATTTTGGGCTGATCAGCTAGTGTGGAGTCACACTTAAAGGATTCATATTTCTTTGTCTGATGTAAATGTTATTTCTTATGATCCTATGTCTGTGGGAGCACCTAATTTTCAATGGGTTTGAAAATTGAAAGTTCAACGAAGGGTCAAAATGTTTTGGCGGAGATTGGTTTGGAACAAACAGCCTTGCAGAATGGGTCTAGAAAAGAAATAATTCCAAACAACGAGATTTGCTGTGAAATATGTCAGCTGACGGAAGAGGACAGCAATCATGCGATTGTTAAATGCTCCTTTGCAGAAGAGTGTTGGACCCAAATGAAACATTTTAGCAACAATTGTTTCAATCCTACTTCCCTATTGATACTAATTGATTTTTTGTCCAATGCAAAGATGGGAGAGGGATATAAAGCATTGTTTGCTTTGATAGCATGGCATATCTGGACAGCTCGCATGGAGCATTTGTTTTAGCAAGTGATTCAGTTCCCTCATCGGCTGATTATAAAGACCATTGTAAATAATATGGATTTTGTGCATTGTTATAATTCTAAGGCCTCTGGCACCCTGTTAAGGTAATGGGGCAGTGATATGCAGCATTTACAACCTTCTGATTTATTTAAGATGGTGTTGTGGCTGTCTCCTCCCTCTGCGGTGGTGAAAGTCAAGTTTGATGTATCTGTTAAAAATAACCAAGCAGCAACAGGTTTTGTGATTAGAGATGATGTGGGGAGAATGGTTCGAGCTGGTGTTAAATCTTTGCTGCCCTCATCCTTCCCTATGGCTGAACTTACTACTGCCTGGCTGGGACTTAAGCTGGTGGTGCAAGAATGTGTGTTGAACAAATTTGGCTTGAGGGAGATTCCTTTATAGTTATCAATGGGAACAAAATTCTACCATCTCTAAAATGCAACATGACCCTCTTCTGCAGGACATTTTGGCTTGGAAGGCCTCACGATTGGTATGCTATGTTTCTCATGCTCACCGTGAAGCTAATCAAGATGCTGATTTCAGGGCAAACTATGCTTTGCAGAGGGACGTAATGTAGAAACAAGGGGATCTCCCTTAATCCAAGGTTTGCTGTGTTACTTCAAGCTGATGGATACAATGTTATGCATATTAGGAAGGCAGAGCAAGGGAGATCATCTTAGCCATTGGGTGGCTGGGGTGGCATTAATTTGGAGCATTGTACTCTATTGGTTGGATAAATAGTGTCTTATGTGCAGTTCTCAGGTGAGCATAGCCATCAATCTATGTATCACGGGTATGAATGGCATAGCTGTAAGCTCTGGTGCCAAAGGAATGAATGCCAAACCAAGCATCTCAAGAGTATCCTAAATTATTGCATTGAGAGGCAACTAAATTCAGATTTCTTCTTTATTAATCTGTTGATGACAAGGGGGCCAGAATGGATGTCAATTGCAAGGTACATTCTCATTGCATATCTATATACTTGGTGTGAATCTAATACTCCCAGGTGCCGGTCATGCTCAACATATCATAGGGTCTACACCGAAGGCATTAAGGAAAATTTTAGTCATCTGAATTGGATATTGGATTGGTACTCAATATTAATTCTGCTTCCTTGGGATGCTCAGCTCTGGTTAGTTATGGTAGTTGATTGGAGCCACAGATTAATTTGATTATGCAGTAGCTTAATGTTGTTTATGATCAACTACAGAAGAAACTACATCATGTGACGAGATGGCAATGTTCACAAGGCTTATGTTCCATCATCTTAATGAAGTTTTTTGAACAACAATCCCTTATCAAACTGTCTTGGTGCTGAAATTAGTGTGGTCTTTATGGAAACTATTAGAATATTGACACCACTGAGGACCCAGGAGCAAATGCAATATACATGGCTCTGTTGGATGCAGGATATTACTATTATGACTAATTGGGAGAATGCAACTTTATGCCATTCTAAACTCAGACATGTATCGGAGAAAAAGCTTCAGGCTGGAGTACTCAATTATTCATGCAGCAGGAGTTTGGGAGAACAACTTGCATTAATCCTCTTTTAGAGGTTTTTACAGAAAATACAATCTATAGACACAAGCTTGTGGAGTCTCTATGGATATATGTGGTATGATGTAATTGTACAATACTTTCCGGTTTTAATTCATCTTTAACCTCTTCTTTTTATCAAAAAAAAAAAAAAAAAATCAAATCCCAAAAAAAAATAAACATACTAAAAAAGCCAATTTAAACTTAAATTTTTATTGAAAAAAATCATCAAAGTAACTCATCATTCTTAAATTTGTAAACTACTATAAGAATCTACCATAACAAACAAAGAAATATGAACATTTTGAATAAAACCAAGAAAAAATAGATGAGAGGACATGTGATTGTTGAGATTAAAAAGGAGAAATGAGTTTAAATGAGATTTCCTTCAATAAATTGAGAATCATATTTCAAGGATATAGATTCGGGCTTTTGGATCAAATTGAATTGGGTCCTTTTTTTTTTTTTTTTGGTTGATCCAAATCAGACTGGATTATATATATTAGTTGGATTGGTTAGGTTGAAAAAGCAAGATCCAGACTCATCTCGGATTTTAGATCAGGTCCTATTTTTGAAACTGGCCCAACTCACAAACCTTTACATATGGATCAAGACGAGCTTAACAAGATTGGGAACAGGTTGGTTCATGGGTCAATCCATTTCTAACTTTACACAACATTCTCCGATAAGGATGCACATTCATTTGTTAACCCTAAGTTGATGTTAAAGGAGTGTTTAGTTCGCAACGGGAATTGGAATGCACTGGAATCAAAATTAGAATGATTAAAGCTCCTAAAGCATTTGGTTTGTCATTAGAATTAGAATTCAAATCGAAATCAGAATGAAAATTTAAATTTAAAAAAAAAATAAAGATTGATTTTAAATAGATTAGATCATTTTTATTTACTTAAAATTAAAATCAGAATGAATTTTTTTTAATCAATCAGTTAGAATGAAAATCACTCATTCTTATTTTTAGTCAGATTTTAACTTTTTCCGGCTAAATATCTTTTAAAGTAATAAAACAAACCAAAACAACCTGGGTGAGGAAAAGTAAAATAAAAACAGTCATCTAGGCAGGCCTAGAATTTCCTTCTCCAAGTGAGGTCATCCATGACATAATCCTGTGAAGGGTCCACCCACGGTAAAGGCATATTTTGAGGGCAACACCTGAAGCCTTCCAGCAGGACCATCTATTATTTATTATAAACAACTGCTATCATGGTATCAGCAGATGTAGAGGAATCTTTATCTAGGCCTGCCAACTTAAATAATAGGAGAGCTTTACCAAAAAAAATAAAAAAATAAAAAAAAAAGTAGGAGAGCCGGACCACGACCCGAAACGAATAACGCCAAGGCCCACCTTTCTTTTAACCAATATCCTTGAGATTGGGCCTATGTCGACCTTTTCCCGTTTCCCTCCGAACATAACTAATTATTAAATAGCCTAGTCGTTTCACACAATAAAAAGTAGGGATAAAGTATATGCCATGTGTCCCCGCTAATTATTGCTGATCAACTGAGGTGTGGGAGGAAACCAAAAAAAAAAAAAAATAAAATAAAATAAAAAATCACTGAGGTAGGGGAGACTGCCAACTGCCGAAGCCCACTCCGGCACTAATTGAAGAGAAATTTTTGTGGTTGGGCCTATCTAATTGGCTCACTCGTGGGGTTGGTGGATTTTTTTTTTTTTTTTGCACGCTTTCCAGCTCTATGAGCCAATCATCGCGTGTGATATACAAAAAATTTCTCCTAATTAAAACCAACAAAAAGACATCAAATATAAATCATTGCCAACTGCCAAAGCCCGCTCCTGAACTAATTAATTTTAATCAAATATGAATAGTTGATGTCGGATTGGATTAGACCTAAGTTTAATCAGATTAAATTCCATCTAGATCAAGAGATCCTTAATTCAAACTTAATATGAAGAAATATTTTTGGCCATGAATACTGTAAAGACTCGTGTGGATATATATTTAGTCGATTATGTATTAGGTAATGTTGGGTATAAAATACCCACAGCCGAAGTCCTCAGCAGAATCGGCTCCAGAAAATCCGCCCCGGACTCCTACGGGAGCCGAGCTTCGTCGCCAACGTCAACCGCCGGTAAGGTTCGTCCGGACTCCTACGGGAGCCGGACTCCGCCAACAACTTCAACCGTAAGTAGACTCCGCCCGGACTCCTACAGGAGCCGGGCTCCGTCCTCAACATCAGCTGCCGGTAAGCCTTGTCCGGTCTCCTACGGAAGCCGGACTTCGCCTTTAACTTCAATTGCAGGAAGACTCCGCCCGGACTCCTACGGGAGCCGAACTTCGTCTTTGGCTCCAACGGCTGCAGACAGACTTCGTCCGGACTCCTACGGGAGCCGGACTCCGCCAACAACTTCAACCGCAAGTAGACTCCACCCGGACTCCTACAAGAGCCGGGCTCCGTCCTCAACATCAGCTGCCGGTAAGCCTTGTCCGGTCTCCTACGGGAGCCGGACTTCGCCTTTAACTTCAATTGCAGGAAGACTCCGTCCGGACTCCTACGGGAGCCGGGCTTCGTCCTCGGCTCCAATGGCTGTAGACAGACTTCGTCCGGACTCCTACGGGAGCCGGACTCCGCCAACAATTTCAACCGCAAGTAGACTCCGCCCGGACTCCTACAGGAGCAGGGCTCCGTCCTCAACATCAGCTGCCGGTAAGCCTTGTCCGGTCTCCTACGGGAGCCGGACTTCACCTTTAACTTCAATTGCAGGAAGACTCCGCCCGGACTCCTACGGGAGCCGGGCTTCGTCCTCGGCTCCAACGGCTGCAGACAGACTTCGTCCGGACTCCTACGGGAGCCGGACTCCGCCAACAATTTCAACCGCAAGTAGACTCCACCCGGACTCCTACAGGAGCCGGGCTCCGTCCTCAACATCAGCTGCCGGTAAGCCTTGTCCGGTCTCCTACGGGAGCCGGACTTCGCCTTTAACTTCAATTGCAGGAAGACTCCGTCCGGACTCCTACGGGAGCCGGGCTTCGTCCTCGGCTCCAACGGCTGCAGACAGACTTCGTCCGGACTCCTACGGGAGCCGGACTCCGCCAACAATTTCAACCGCAAGTAGACTCCGCCCGGACTCCTACAGGAGCCGGGCTCTGTCCTCAACATCAGCTGCCGGTAAGCCTTGTCCGGTCTCCTACGGGAGCCGGACTTCGCCTTTAACTTCAATTGCAGGAAGACTCCGCCCGGACTCCTACGGGAGCCGGGCTTCGTCCTCGGCTCCAACGGCTATAGACAGACTTCGTCCGGACTCCTATGGGAGCCGGACTCCGCTAACAATTTCAACCGCAAGTAGACTCCGCCCGGACTCCTACAGGAGCCGGGCTCCGTCCTCAACATCAGCTGCCGGTAAGCCTTGTCCGGTCTCCTACGGGAGCCAGACTTCGCCTTTAACTTCAATTGCGGGAAGACTCCGCCCGGACTCCTACGGGAGCCGGGCTTCGTCCTCGGCTCCAACGGCTGCAGACAGACTTCGTCCGGACTCCTACGGGAGCCGGACTCCGCCAACAATTTCAACCGCAAGTAGACTCCGCCCGGACTCCTACGGGAGCCGGGCTCCGTCCTCAACATCAGCTGCCGGTAAGCCTCGTCCAGTCTCCTATGGGAGCCGGACTTCGCCTTTAACTTCAATTGCAGGAAGACTCCGCCCGGACTCTTACGGGAGCCGGGCTTCGTCCTCGGCTCCAACGGCTGCAGACAGACTTCGTCCGGACTCCTACGGGAGCCGGACTCCACCAACAATTTCAACCGCAAGTAGACTCCGCCCGGACTCCTACGGGAGTCGGGCTCCGTCCTCAACATCAGCTGCCGGTAAGCCTCGTCCAGTCTCCTACGGGAGCCGGACTTCGCCTTTAACTTCAATTGCAGGAAGACTCCGCCCGGACTCCTACGGGAGTCGGGCTTCGTCCTCGGCTCCAACGGCTGCAGACAGACTTTGTCCGGACTCCTACGGGAGCCGGACTCCGCCAACAATTTCAACCACAAGTAGACTCCGCCCGGACTCCTACAGGAGCCGGGCTCCATCCTCAACATCAGCTGCCGGTAAGCCTTGTCCGATCTCCTATGGGAGCCGGACTTCGCCTTTAACTTCAATTGCAGGAAGACTCCGCCCGGACTCCTACGGGAGCCGAGCTTCGTCCTCGGCTCCAACGGCTGCAGACAGACTTCGTCCGGACTCCGCCAACAATTTCAACCGCAAGTAGACTCCGCTCGGACTCCTACAGGAGCCGGGCTCCATCCTCAACATCAGCTGCCGGTAAGCCTTGTCCGGTCTCCTACGGGAGCCGGACTTCGCCTTGAACTTCAATTGCAGGAAGACTCCACCCGGACTCCTACGGGAGCCGGGCTTCGTCCTCGGCTCCAACGGCTGCAGACAGACTTCGTCCGGATTCCTACGGGAGCCGGACTCCGCCAACAATTTCAACCGCAAGTAGATTCCGTCCGGACTCCTACGGGAGCCGGGCTCCGTCCTCAACATCAGCTGCCGGTAAGCCTCGTCCAGTCTCCTACGGGAGCCAGACTTCGCCTTTAACTTCAATTGCAGGAAGACTCCACCCGGACTCCTACGGGAGCCGGACTTCGTCCTCGGCTCCAACGGCTGTAGACAGACTTCGTCCGAACTCCTACGGGAGCCGGACTCTGCCAACAATTTCAACCGCAAGTAGACTCCGCCCGGACTCCTACGGGAGCCGGGCTCCGTCCTCAACATCAGCTGCCGGTAAGCCTCGTCCAGTCTCCTACGGGAGCCAGACTTCGCCTTTAACTTCAATTGCAAGAAGATTCCGCCCGGACTCCTACGGGAGCCGGGCTTCGTCCTCGACTCCAACGGCTGCAGACAGACTTCGTCCGGACTCCTACGGGAGCCGGACTCTGCCAACAACTTCAACCGCAAGTAGACTCCGCCCGGACTCCTACAGGAGCCGGGCTCCGTCCGCTGCCGAACTTCAGCCGGTGGATCTGCACTCCCTGGCAGGCCACAATAACGGCCACAATCCTGCTCCACTTTCTGTGGCGGATTCCGCGCAGTTCCACTACTCCCTGGCAGGCCACAATAACGGCCACGATCCTGCTCCACTTCCTGCGACGGATACCGCGCGATTCTCCCATCCGCTGGCAAGTCGTGACAACAGACGCCGCTCCACTCCCCGCGACAGACTCCACGTGGCATGCCCCGGTGATAGCCATGGGTCCACCCCACTACTCTTCGCAGCAAACTCCACCTGACCCTGGGCAGCCCACTACCAGACGGTTACGAACGTCGCTATCAGTCTGTGGCACCCTCCGCCTATAAAAAGGGGGACCCCAGATACATTATTCTCTAAGCTCTCATCTTTTTTATCTAAAAAGTCTTCTAAATTCTCCGTTCTAGCACTCCATTCTTGTTGAGGCAGAGAACTGACTTGAGTGTCGGAGGGTCTTGCCGGAGCAACCCCACCTCCGGTTTAGACTTCCTTTGCAGGTCCCGGCGGCGACCGCGATTTTCTCGACTCCAGCTTCTCTAGCGCAAGCGGATTTTTGCACCAACAGGATTGGCGCTAGAGGAAGGGCCTGTGTCTTCGCAGTACCCTTGTTCTTGAAGGAGCGCTCAACGGATCCACTTCCGGTCGTCTCCTCCGACACCCACTCCTTGTTCTCCCACGGGATCCATACTTGATGCCTCCTCGCAAGGCATCCACGCAGCGGTCCACGGCCTCCGCGGCCAGATCTCAGGCTCCGGCCTCCCCTCCTGTTTCTCAACCTCCTCCTCCTCCTCCGACGGCGGCGGTCGGCGAGGAGCAGTTTGACCTGCTGGCGCAGCAGGTCAGAGGCCTCACCGTAGCTGTGCAAGCTATGCAGCAGCAGCAGCCGCAGGCATCGGTACGCCCGGTAAGGGTGTCCCCGGAACACCAGAATCCGGCGGTGGGGCGGGCCACCTGGGCCAGCCATCCCGTCCTTCTTGGGAAAATGAACCCGAGGGTAGAGAGCCCTCAATCAGACCACGACTCCACCCCTGGAGGATCCCTGCCCCCGTCCTGCCAAAGAACCCTCGAGACTCAGAGTCGAGAGGATTTTCTGGACCGGAGGCTCCAGGAGATGAACCGGCGGATCGAAGAACTCCGCCATGCGCCTCCCGCTTACGGTGAGGATATTTGTACTAACCCTCCCTTCTCCCAAATGATCATGCAGGAACCGATCCCGCCAAACTTCAAGCTTCCCCAATTCGAAAGCTACGACGGAACTTCGGACCCGGTTGATCATCTGGAGGCCTTCCGGACGATGATGTGCTTCACGGTGCTCCTGATGCCATTCTATGCCGGGCCTTCCCGTCCACCTTGAAGGGAGCGGCAAGAAACTGGTACTCGGCTTTGAAACCGGGTACCATCTTTTCCTTCGATCAAATGAGCCACCAATTTGTGGCCCATTTTGTCAGCAGCCGGCGCCCCCGGAAGGGTTCGGAGTCCCTCATCAACATCAAGCAGAGGGAAGGGGAGTCCATACGGGCCTACATCAACCGCTTCAACATCGCGGTGCTGGAGGTCCGGAACTTGGACCAATCAGTCGCTATGGCCGCCCTGAAAGCGGCCTTCAGAAGAATGATCTTTTGTTCTCCCTGGAGAAGAAGTATCCCAGGAATTTTGCTGATTTGCTGGCTCGGGCTGAAGGATACGCTCGAGTGGAAGAAGCCTTCAAAATGAAGGATGAAGAGACGGTGAGGGAGCGGCAAGCGAGAGACTCGAGTAAGCCCGCAATTGAAAAAAGGCCAAAGGAAGCCCTGGCTGCGTTCTCGATCCCCTCCTGGGCATAAGCGCGCCCATACTCCACCCCGAGCGTGCAGGCAGAGAAGCCCGGATCGCGGGGTTCGGCGGGGTTCCCCACCAGGGAGATTCCGCAACTACGCCCCCTCAACGCCTCGAAGGCCCAGGTGTTGATGGAGGTCAGGGAGCAGCTCCCTAGGCCGGAGAGGATGCGCACACACCCCGAGAAGCGCAACCCCAACAAGTTCTGCCTCTACCACCGCGACCACGGCCACGACACAGAGGAATGCATCCAGCTCCGGGACGAGATTGAGGAGCTCATTCGGCGAGGTCGACTCGACAGGTTCATCCGTCGCAGGCCTGAGGGTAGAGGAGATCGGCCAAGGGCCCTTCCGCAGCCTGAACCGCCAAGAAGGGAGGAGCAACCCGGGGACCGGCCTCCCATCGGGACCATCGACTCCATCACCGGAGGGCCTCAAGGAGGAGCGGGCCACCCACGATCGTGGAACTCGAAAAATCTGTAAATGTATCACTTACGATTTCACCTTGAATCTAAATTTTTTCTACTTGACATACTCTTCCCATCTGGTGTGGATTTATTACGACTGGATAAGACCCCTCCAAACGCCTGAAACAAAGTTATGTTAGGAACATGGGGAGAACCCCGTCCTAACATACCTGAAATGAAAGTCCGACTATCTCGAAATCGGATCGGGGGAGAGGTCTTACACGCCCTAATGTGCCCCACAGCCATGTCAGGAACAGGAGGAGAACCTCGTCCTAACATGAGCAAAGTCAAAGGCCCGGTTCTTTTAGACCGGATGGGGGGAGAGGCCTTACAGCGCCCTAATGTGCCCCCACAGCCATGTCAGGAACAGGAGGAGAACCTCGTCCTGACATGAGCAAAGTCAAAGGCCCGATTCTTTTAGACCGGATGGGGGGAGAGGCCTTACAGCTCCTAATGTGCCCCCACAGCCATGTCAGGAACAGGAGGAGAACCTCGTCCTGACATGAGCAAAGTCAAAGGCCCGGTTCTTTTAGACCGGATGGGGGGAGAGGCCTTACAGCGCCCTAATGTGCCCCCACAGCCATGTCAGGAACAGGAGGAGAACCTCGTCCTGACATGAGCAAAGTCGAAGGTCCGGTTCTTTTAGACCGGATGGGGGGAGAGGCCTTACAGCGCCCTAACGCGCCCCCACAGCCAAGCCGGGAACGGGAGAGAACCTCGCCCTGGCTCGAGCAAAGTGGAAGGCCCGGACTCCTACGGGAGCCGGGCTCCATCCACGACGCCAAGGAAGACTCCACCCGGACTCCTACGGGAGCCGGGCTCCTCCACGACGCCAAGAAGACTCCACCCGGACTCCTACGGGAGCCGGGCTCCATCCACACGCAAGAAGACTCCACCCGGACTCCTACGGGAGCCGGGCTCCGTACACGATGCCAAGGAAGACCCACCGAATCCTACGGGAGCTGGGTTCCACCCCGACTTCTGCAGCAAGGCTGATGGTGGCGAAACCCGACGCCCAACAAGATCGGATGAAAGAAAAAGCCCCTCATGGCACCTCCTCGCTTCTATGCAACCCCGCGAAAAGCGGGGGAGGCCCTCACTCTGAAAGAGGAGAAAAATTAAAAAGGAAGGATGACGAACTACGACGGGAACAGATGAAGGATGAACCGCACCAAAAGACCTAAAGGACTTCGTCCCAACTGAAACGGGGAGTTCCTACCGAACACCCCCGGCCTCTAAAAAGACTTTCGACACCGGTTAGGAAGACAACGACATCCCCGAAGTAATGCGGAGCCCGGACGGCCAAGCTCGGGCTTGCGGCCATGTACGACGAGAAAGGCGAGCTAACGCATCGACGACCGGGCGCCCCCCAACGACGTCTACATTAGACAAGTCAAACGACAAGAAAAGTCGATGGACGGCAATTTAGTGCAACACGGGACGAGGTAACACAAAATCCCTTTTCATTCCATTTTCGATATACACGCTACAAAGCCCGGAAGGCCAAGGAAAGAAAGGCAAAACGACAAAAAGAAAGTAAATACATGAAAAGACAGAAAGACGAAAAGAGCTCTAAGGAGGCCCTGCTCCCTCCGACCTAGAATTATCTACTCCATCCCTTAACCAGGACTGCCTTAGATTCTCAATTTCTTCTTCTAGCTCTCCCTTTTCTGCAGCGCATCCTGGAGCGCCCGACGAAGTCGCTGGCTCTCGGCCTCCGCCTCTCGACGCCTCTTCCTCAAGACCTCGGATTCCGCCTCCGCATCCGCGACGGCCCGCTGCTCGTATGCCAGTTGGATCTTCAGTTGTTGCAGCTCAGCTGTCTTTTCCCCGAGGAGACAGAAATCCCCTCAACGGTGCCTCTTAGGGCTTGGAGCTCATCAGAATCTCGGGCGGAAGTAAGCTGTGCCCTGCTAGCCGCTGCCTCTGGAGACGGACGACTTCGTCGGCCGCCGCCCTGAATCTCCCTTTATATTCTTCCACCTGCCTGCGCCAGCTAGCCCGATGCACGTCGTGGCTCACCTCGGCATCCTGAAGTTGCTGCTGAAGGTCGGAGACTTTCTTCGACCACTCCTAGTCACCGTCGACCCGGGCCAAGAGCCGGGATGAATTTCCTTCTAGCTGGCCGATCTTCCCCTTCGCAGCTGACAGTTCCACCTTGAGGGGCTGATCCTGGCGGCCTGGGCCCAAATTCGATCGCTGGCGCTCTTCTTGCATTCCTCGAGTTCCTTCGCGAAGTCCGCCTTCCTCCGGCTATACTCCATGATCCCCTTCACGTGGAGATTCCGAAAGTGGGTGGCCTCAGCGGTGGCTTCAGAATGACCTTCTCTCAATCTGCGGAGCTCGCCTTCCATCTTCTTTGACTTCTTTGTCAGGTGAAGGACTTCCTTCTTCAGCCACTGGATCGTCGATTTCAGCGGGACCCCCAGGGGCAGGGGGAGTGCTTCTGCAGGACACTGCCATCGGAAGGCAAAAGCATCAAAGCATGACTCATTGCAGGAAGAAGAACAGAGAGAAGGAGGGGGGGAGGAGAAGCCGTCCGCAACAAGAAATTCAACTTTATTGATTGGATGATTTTTGAAGACAAACAGAAAAGAAAAATTGCGACGAAATAAAGGTACAAGATCGGAGGTCTCAGACCTCGGGGGCGGGGGTTGGAGAACTCGGCGTCCCCAGCAAGGGGCTGCGACAGCAGTGGCGGCTGGCGAGGGACCAGTCTCGTCTTCAGACTCCTCGCCTAGGAAGCTGAGGTCGAGCTCTGAAATTTTCTGGCCACCTTCTCTTGGCAGAGCTCGAACCCCCTTATGAACGCTTCCTGGCCAAATTGGACCTTCAGGTCCCTCATCTCCGCGGAGGCTTTGAATTCCTCTATCGCAAGGACTCTGGCCTCTGAGACCAGGATCGAAATTTGCTCGGCCAAGTTGGCGACCTCGGCCTCCGCCTTTCTCGCGATTCCTCCAAGGTCTGCTCTCCTCCTCCCGGGCTCATTTCTCTCTTTCCAGGGCCTCCTGGAGGGTGACTACTTCGGCCGTCTTTGCTTGGAGGCGAGCAACCTCGGCCTGACAGTGTTCCTCCACTTGGAGGATGTCCCTCCTCGCACGGTTCACCGCCTCGATATAGGCGAGGAGCTGGTGCCCAATCTGCAAGGGCGGCTAGGGAATTAGAACAAAGGCCGAATAGCCATGTAAATGAAGATTCTCTTACCTCAAGGAAGGACCCCAAAGAGTCCCAGGCCCGCTGCTCAGGATCGGCGCGGTCGATCCTCTCAACGACGTCAGGCAGAATGCAACCGTCGATCAACCGCCTGATCAAGCCCCTATCATTGAAGGGATTCTCCAACCCCTCTTCGGAGCAGAGGGACCCGTCCGCAGCAGTTCGGCGGCTACTCACCCTACGGGCCACCGATTTCTTTCTTTTTCTCTCGGCTATGGGCGCCTCCGTGGAGCGGACCCCAGAAATGGGGGCCACGGTCGGCGGACTCCTCGAGGAGGCCCGGGGAGCCGTTGGCTCGGCATCCGAGGGAATGTCGATGGTCGGGGCCACCTGGACGGGTGCAGCTAAGCTCGACTCCTCTGCCCTGGCCCTCTTCGCCGATCCGGAGGTCGCAGCACCCTTTCTCTTGTGGGCCCTAAGGCCCCTGGCAAGCATCCGCGCTGCTTCGACGTCCATTCCTAAAAAAAAAAAAAAAAAAAAAAAAAGAGAAAAAAGAAAAAGAGAGAGAGAAAAAGAAAGAAGAAAAAGAAGCAAACCAATCAATCAAGAGTCAAAAAAAAAAAAAGAAGAGGGGAAGAAAGAAAGAAAGAAACAGAGGGGAAAAAGAGAGAGAAGGAAGAAGAGATAAAAAGAGAAAGGAAAAGGAGAAAGGCATGAAAAGAGAAGATAAGGTAAAAGATGAATACTCGCTGGATCTTGGGGACTCAGGCCGATGTTGAAAAGAAATTGCTCCCTCAGAAGATTGGGAAGGGAAGGAGCGGAGTAAGCTAGAAGCTTCCGGGCAGCCTGGAGGTCATCCTCCCCCAGGCTGGGGGTCCGACGGACAAAATCCCTTAGAGAGCCCCAAGGGGCAGGTCCAGTCTTAAGGTCGGGCAGTGGACGAAGAGATATTTCCCCTTCCAATTGTGGATTGAAGAAGGGGCGCCTTTCAGCAACCCCTTCTTGCCGAACTGGGGGGAGAAGTACCACCAGTCCTTCGCCGAAGGATGGCGCTTGAAAGTATAGAAGTGCCTAAACAGGGAGAGGGACGGTTGGACCTCGACTACGTGCCAAAGAGAGAGAAATCCTATCAAAACCTAAAAGAATTTGGGGCCACGGAAGCCAAGGAGATGTCTAAGAAGCGGAAGAGGGCAACAACAAAGGAAGGAAGCGGAAGCCGGAGTCTGGCACGGAACGCTTCCTGGTACAGACAAAAATGACCAGAGGGGGGAGTGCTGGCCCGGTCAGAAGGGCCAGGCAGCTCCAGGTCATACTCCGGAGGAACTCCATACTGAACCCTTATCAGAAGGAGTTCCTCCGAGGTCAGGGAACATGGAATGGCGCCCGGTGCAAAAATCGGGCGGAGCCCAGCCCCAGACGCAGGTTCGTCTACAGAGCAGGGGACCTGGGGGTTTGAGGCGGAAGAGCTCCCGGAACTGCAGGGAGCGGAAGAGCCGGACGACATTTCGGGTAGTTTCGAAGGAGGGCTCTAAAGGTCCCTAAGAAGACGGACAGGATGGGGGACGAGAGGCCACAGGAAACTAACTCGGAGGGATGCAAAAAATAATGACAGAGAAGAAGTCCCTAGGCGGTGGGAAGAAGGTTGAAGGTGCTGGAACTAACCTATATCGCTCTGAGGGACCAGGGGGATGAAGACAGGGACAATTTGGAAGACACCTACGGCTCAAGAAGATGCCCACTGAAATAGGGCTCTCGAAGAGAAGGCAGACACTGATAGAAACTCTGGAACGGAATAAGGCACCTAAAGGTGGGAGGACGGGTTTAAATAGACCCTGGGATCCGGCGCCATAATGATCACAAATCCCCCCAAGCCAGTCCACACCCGGCACGTGTCCCACTCCCCCCGATGGGCGGCTAAAAGCGGCTGATGGATCAGCAGGGCCATTATGGTGTCGTACCTGGGCCAGTGTACCGGCGAGAATTTCGAAGGGTCCCTTCGTATCGCCCCGATCCGAAAAGACTCCAGCACGCGCACATTTAATGCCAAAATATCTGGGGGCGGCAGTGCACAAGATCCGAGGGGACGGTTTCGACTGTGCCCATCTTTCTGTACTTCCTTCGTTCGAAATTCAAACTCGGAAGTAGGGGGACTGGTGTTGGGTATAAAATACCCACAGCCGAAGTCCTCAGCAGAATCAACTCCAGGAGGACTCCGACCGGACTCCTACGGGAGCCGGGCTCCGCCCACGACTCCAACCTCAAGGGGGACTCCGCTCGGACTCCTACGGGAGCCGGGCTTCGTCGCCAACGTCAACCGCCGGTAAGATCCATCCGGGTTCCTACGGGAGCCGGACTCCGCACCTGACTTTAATTGCAGGAGGACTCCGCCCGGACTCCTACGGGAGCCGGGCTCCGTCCTCAACATCAACTGCCGGTAAGCCTTGTTCGGACTCCTACGGAAGTCGGACTTTGCCTTTGACTTTAATTGCAGGAAGACTCCGCTCGGACTCCTACGGGAGCCGGGCTTCGTCCTCGACTCCAACGGCTGCAGACAGACTTCGTCCGGACTCCTATGGGAGCCGGACTCCGCCGACAACTTCAACCGCAAGTAGACTCCGTCCGAACTCCTACGGGAGCCGGGCTCCATCCTCAACATCAACTGTCGGTAAGCCTTGTCCGGACTCCTACGGGAGCCAGAGTTCGCCTTTGACTTTAATTGCAGGAAGACTCCGCCCGGACTCCTACGGGAGTCGGGCTTCGTCCTCGACTCTAACGGCTGCAGACAGACTTCGTCCGGACTCCTACGGGAGCCGGACTCCGCCGACAACTTCAACCGCAAGTAGACTCCGCCCGGACTCCTACGGGAGACGGACTTCGCACCTGATTTTGATTGCAGGGGACTCCATCCGGACTCCTACGGGAGCCGGGCTCCGCCCGCGACTTCAACTCCGAGAGGACTCCACCCGGACTCCCACGGGAGCCGGGCTCCGCCCGCGACTTCAACTCCGAGAGGACTCCGCCCGGACTCCTACGGGATCCGGGCTTCGTCCTCGACTCCAACGGCTGCAGACAGACTTCGTCCGGACTCCGCCGACAACTTCAACCGCAAGTAGACTCCGCTCGGACTCCTATGGGAGCCGGACTTCGCACCTGATTTTGATTGCAGGGGACTCCGCCCGGACTCCTACGGGAGCCGGGCTCCGCCCGCGACTTCAACTCCGAGAGGACTCCGCCCGGACTCCCACGGGAGCCGGGCTCCGCCCGCGACTTCAACTCCGAGAGGACTCCGCCCGGACTCCCACGGGAGCCGGGCTCCGCCCACGACTCCAACCGCAAGGAGGACTCTGCCCGGACTCCTACGGGAGCCAGACTCCGTCATCAGCTCCGACCGCTGCCGAACTTCAGCCGACGGATCTGCACTCCCAGGCAGGCCACAATAACGGCCACGATCCTGCTTCACTTCCTATGACAGATTCCGCGCAGCTCCATCACTCCTTGACAGGCCGCAGTAACGGTCACAGCACTGCTCCACTTCCTACGACGGATCTCGCGCAGCTCCACTACTCCCTGGCGGGCCACAATAACAGCCACGATCCTGCTCCACTTCCTGCGACGGATACCGCGCGATTCTCCCATCCGCTGGCAAGTCGCGACAACAGACGCCGCTCCGCTCCCCGCGGCAGACTCCACGTGGCACACCCCGGTGATAGCCACGGATCCACTCCACTACTCTTCGCAGCAAACTCCGCCTGACCCTGGACAGCCCACTGTCAGACGGTTACAGATGTCGCTATCAGGCTACTGCCCCCTCCGCCTATAAAAGGGGGCTCCAGATACGTTATTCAATAAGCTCTCATCTTTCATCTAAAAACTCTGCTAAATTCTCCGTTCGAGCACTCCATTCTTGTTGAGGCAGAAAACTGACTTGAGCGTCGGAGGGTCTTGCCGAAGCAACCCCACCTCTGGTTTAGACTTCCTTTGCAGGTCCCGGCGGCGACCGCGACTTCCTCGACTCCAGCTTCTCCGGCGCAAGCGGATTTTTGCACCAACACTTTCCTTAGCTTTCACCACTTTCATCATCCATGGCTCAGCTATTTTACTTCATTTTGCTCCCATTTTGAACATATAATAAATACATAAGTTTGCCGATAGCTACGCTTTTCCTCCATCACAGAATGCCTAATCTAGCCCCTTTGCTTTATTTTTCTTAATTTTTTTCCTCCATGATCCTTATGGCTTCCCACGCTGTCATTATCATAATCAATCTAGAAAGCTCATACTTCCCTTTATTTTTATATCACTTTTATCCTTTATATCAGCTTTCTTGATCGAACACTTTGCTTCCACGGAATATATTTTAAACAGATCTCCTATTTTAACAATTTTTTGAACTCTGCTGTAATCCTAACACTTGTCCACGTTGGTCATCTTGTCTTACATCAAAGGTCAGTTCTTAACTCAGCCAGCATCTAATCCATCAATTCTAGCTTCAACATCCTATTTTGCTCCAAGCAACATGGAACTTTGAACCACTATCCTTCAATTTTAGGAACCTTTCTAAGGCATTGTTAGAAAAATTCCTTTCACTTGAATTGGACATTAATTTCACTCATCTAGTCCTCATTCTCTTCTTACCGATGATGATGCTCTATTTATCTGTTAAAGTGGCAGTGTTGCTTTGCAGGCCTGATTATCAATAGTAAATATGAGAATTTTGGATTTTGTTTTGTCATCTTTGTAGTGAGCCAAAAATTAGTAAGTAGCCATGGTGATGACTGGAATAGCTTTAAAGGGAGGACATCTAATGAAAGTTTGTTAATGACAAAATAGTGGCCTTAATCTATGTTACATTGACGTGAATTCCGGGTGCAGCTGCATGTCTAAGCATGAGAGCCTTGCAATATCTTAGAATTTCTTATTGCATATCCATATCCAGTGTCATACTAGTGCCTATGTTTAAGCATCGGGTTTGGATATTTGAGGCCTAATTGAAGGGTCTAGGAAACGTAGGCCTTGATTAAACGGGCAAAGATCAGGGACTTTACTGGATGGTTAGTGGTCCTCCTTTCAAGTTAAAAGAGGAGAAGACCAGCAGGTAGCTGGCCCTGGCCACCAAAATACTAATGGACATTACTTTATGGCATATGTGACTGTTACATTGATTTTCTTCTCTACAGAATCAGATCACATCAATATTATTGAATTAAGAAACTAGCTAACAATATGTAGATCTACCACCTTGAAGTAAAGTAGTTTGAAAAAGGATGGAAAAATCAGCAACTCATGACTTGGGTATTTTGAGAAAGAAATAGACGTAGCTGAATATGGGTTAATTAATTAACCTAGTTAAGAAGATGGACTTGACTTTAGCTGTGCTCCCTGTTTTTATTAAAAGTGTTGCTAATTTCTGCTGGGGAGAAAGATTCATACTCTACAAGCAATATACACATGAGACAAGTGTGCAGATTCAGTCAAATCACTGGCAACATATTCTAGCTCATTCCAAGTAGGTATTCCCACGCTTCTCTGTGTGCCAATTCACATTCACAAGTTACTATTACATGAAGCTGCTAGTCCTTTTGCTTTCATTCTAAAGTGTTGTTCATCACTAGTTTGTTGATTATTGTTATTCCTCTTAGTTTGTTCTAGCATGTTGCATTTGCTTACAAATTGGTAGCGTCCAATATGCTTTTTACACCATGAAGTATATTGTCTTTTGCAGGCCAATGGAAGTTGTTGACTATATGATTTCTTTACCGGCACATGGAGCTTTTATTGGTGCATGGCTTGGTGCCTGGCCAATGCCACTTGATTGGGAAAGGCCATGGCAGGTGATAGTTCTTTTGTTATTTGTTCTTATCTGAAGAGGTTATAAATTGCATGTTATATATTTCATATCTCCTGTTGGCTTTTGCTTCCTTATAGATTCCAGCCCTAATGTGTCTTTGACAGTTTTTGACTATCCAATATCTCTGCTGTCTAAATTTATCTTGGATTTTGCTGGATATTAATGGAGATACAAGAGAAAACTAGATGAAACAAAATTTTCAACTGCCAGTTGGAGATCCAGAAATAATGGTCTTATGGTTGATTTTAATTTAAAGGCATAAGTAGGACATTCATTTGTGTCATTTCCATTACTTGATAATATTATATCTTTAGTATTGCTGAGCAGATCTAGATTTGGCTACACTCAGGTGGATCTCCTCTTAGATCTAGTCAGGTCTATACTGGACAATGAGGATCCCATTTCGATGATTTGAGTAGTTGGATGTGATCTACTACTTCGAAATAGTCTATGCATTAGTGATCTAATATATATATACATACATACATACATACATATATATGTGTGGTGGGGGGGGGGGATAATAAAGAAAGAGGGTGCCATTAGTCCCATATTAGATGTGAGTCAAGGAGAACTACGGCTTATATAGAAAGGGCCCACCCTTTATATGTGAGGCCCCTTTGAGATTGGAATCCAAAGAGGCAAAACTGTAGCTCTATGGGCTAGAACGGACAATTCTTCATGTGCTAAGCCATGAGCTTTTAGCCACAATATTGGTTGCCTATGTAGACCTCGAATGTGCGACTATAATATACTTTTCATCCGTACACAAACTCCCTCTCACCTAGAAGGCTGTGGGTATGTGTGTGTGTGTGTGTGTGTATATATATATATATATATATATATATATTAGTGTTACAAATTATATAATTTTTTTTTTGTATGTAAGCAATGCAAGGATAGTACATCACGGATTATCAATGTGGGACTCTTATCATCTAATTTAGAGCTGACCAGATTTAAGTGGAGTCGAGTATAGCCCAAATCTGGTCAGTATATCTGCTTTGAGCATTGCATGAAGGTGCTACAGTATATCTGCTTTGAGCAAACTCCAGCACAAGACATTGTCCTATAGGAAATTAGATTTGTACATGCCCTTGAAGCCCACATAATCCATGATCAATCTCTGTTTTCTTTTTGGTTCTTGAGATATTATGTCCGGTGACCGTTCTAATTGCATGAAATATAAAAATTGAATAAGAGGGTACTGGTGATGGTCCTTGTAAAAAAAATTTATTGTATTACATCTTAGCCTGCTTTGGAGTTGCAGGAATGTGGTCCTCTTTCTGGTGAGGTTTTGAGATTATCATATGACTAGAGCATTTGCTGAAATAGTTTAAGCAATCTACATCCATGTAGCATAGGGAGCAACACCTTCTCATTGTTTTGGTAGAACTAGAATATTGCTTTAATTGCTTACCTGAAGTATTGATGATCTAAAACTTGGCAATCTCCTGTATTGTTCAAGGGAGCTCTCTATAATTTCTAATGGCTTCTAATTATGAGGCAGCCGTGGAAAATCATGTAGCACGCCTCCCAATTTCACCAACTACTTATCCAACAAAGCCTTTTTTTTTTTTTTTTGCTTTTCAATCTTGAAATCTTGATGGTGTAGTCTTTTCTTTTCGTTCTGTTAGGTTCTAATATTTATTATGGATGTAGGAATGGCCTATTTGCGTCACCTATGGTTCTGTTGCTGGATATTTGGTCGGGATGTTGGCTTCCTCAGTGTTCATACCAGTGCTCAGAAGACAGGATCCTGTCAAAGTTGACTAACTACCAGATCATAAAGGAACTTATTTTTGAGTAGATGGCCTTGATCTCTTGTAACCATTGTCAGCTTTCTAATGTCAGGATGTGTGCTGTTAGTACTTGTGCCATTACATGAGGGTTTAGCCATGCGGTGGCAGTCAGTTTTGATTTTAACTTAAAATCGCTCGATTGTCCTCTTTTACATGAGTCCATCATCTTGTTCTTCTAAAATTTATCTACATGATTCTCCATTTCTGATGAGCTGATGGTACACAATTTATTGCTTTCCTTTTTTGGTAGAGGAAATAAATCCTAGCAACCATAACCAATAAATTTTGAGACTGCAGGTTGATAATAACCATAACCTTAAGGTTTTCCCAACCATCAACACATTCTGGCAATAAGAGGACTCCCATCTCTTGTAACTAGTCTCTTGTCAAAGTTACAATTATTTGAAGAAAACATCCCATGTATACTGATATTGTTCGTGTGAGAAGGGATAAAACTGTTGTGTTTGATCATATTAAAAGTTGTTAAATAATGTTTAAGCTATCAGGGAATGAGTTAATGATATATGTCTGGCATAACATCTCTCTCATGTGTGGTTGGGATCATGCATATGGAGTTCCAAAGGAGCAAGATAACAAACACACCAGGTTAACTACATTAAAAATCAGTATAGAAGGTGTTTTAATTCATGATCTTTGGTGACCTGAGCTTTGATACCATCATAGCAATTAACTAGTCGTCCCCAAAAGCTAAAATTACTAGAGAATTAGCCAACAGCATATTATAGGCTAAACATAAATTGATTGCCAGTCTGCCTCCTAAAGTTGCCCCTTTTTTGATGTTTCTTTTGCTTCAAGGACAATTGTGCATGCGTTTAGCTTTTAGAAAACAACATAAAAGCTCCAGACTTATGGGGCATGGTAGTGTCTTTCAGGGTAAAATAGTTTTGTGTCAAGGGAAATGATGAGGGCGGCATATCTTTGAAAGCTCTATGGCACCAATTTCGTCGAGTGAACAAATGTAGAAGTATAGCACTAGCCTATCCGAGGGCTTGTGTAGTCATCTGGTTTCCTGCCCACATGCAGCTTTAAAATGGTTTCAGCAACTTTGAATGAAGGTGCTTAATGTCTTGCATCATAGATATCTTGAGGATTAAATGAATTCAAGCTGGCAGCTAGTGTATTGATAAAGTCTCTTAGTTGGTGAACAAGGACTTGGGATATAATTTTGCCTTTGTGAGGGTTTGGGAGGTTTGAGATATTGGGAGGATTAGACCAAACTGCTATAGAGAAATTTTTTGTGCACCACGGGCAGTGTAGAAAATCCGACGTGGAGCACATCGTCTTGTCCGATTAGTTCATGTAGTCATCGCTGTCTAATGCACATTTAATGCCTACAGATCGATTTTTTCATTTTAAAATTTTGTATAATGAAAATATCCCCGTCCATTGAAAAAAAATTATGACATCCTATAGTGTATTATCGCTTAGGATGTCATAATATGGCTCAGGATATCATAATACGAAAAGAACATTTTTGTCCAACCATTTTTCAACGCGCATTTAATGCCTGCATATTGATTTTTTCGTTTGAAAATTTTGAATGACGAAATTACTCCTATTTTTTAAAAAATATTATGACATTCTGTGCATATTATAATGTCTTGCGTTATATTATGATTTCCTGTGGATAAAAATTATGACTTTCTGAATGCACATAGGATGTCATAATTTTACCAAAGATCATGAATATTTTCATCATATAAAATTTTTAAACGAAAAAACTGATTTGCAGTCATTAAATACACATTGAAAAGTAGTGACTACATGGACCAATCAGACGCTGCGCTCCACATCAAATTTTCTACACCACCTGTGGTGCACAAAGAATTTGCCTACTGCTTATCCCAAAATGTCAACAAACCTTGTCAAGGAAAGAAGAGGAAAAGGGATTTGATCGGCAAACATCAGGTTATCTTGTTATACTTTTTTCCCCACGTTTCTATTGCATAATGGGCAGTCAATTAAGATGGAATTGATTCTCCCCCCCCCCCGCCCCGCCACCCCACTCCCCTCCTTAACCATTAAAGGTTCTAGTTGGATCATCTGAACTTTTGTCTGATTAATCAATAATTAAATTCTACAATCACATTTCATGCACTTATTTTCTCCTTGGGTGGTCAAATCACTATAACACATAAACCCCATTCTTCACATTATCAAGACAAATCCAGACTTAAAAATAGTACTATATGATCAGCAATCTAAGGTATGCTTATTTTACTAAACAGCATTTATTTTTGGAGGGAGTGATTTAAGTGATTACATCCCAAATCATGAACAAGCAGATTGATTAAATGGCTTGCTTTTATACAGCCACATTTCATTCAAATAAATTATGCTCGTCATCAAGCACAGGAACTTCCTCAGAGAAGCCTATCCAGAATTTAAGCATGATCCCATGTAAATCCAAATTTATTGAATTCTAAATCCAGTGATTTGATGCATGAACTTTAAAATTTATATATCCGAGACCTGCAAGTAAGGCTATAGCTGAATGGTTTTCATTTGAAGGAGATTCTGTGTTCGAGCTACGAAAGGTGTTAAACCTGGACATTCTATTCTTCTTAAAAGGAGTAATTATAATTAAATAAAAAACACATAGACCCCCTCTAAAACTTCAAATTCCCGCAATTCCATGAACAAAACAGAGAACCAAGTTCGTCGGTCATGATGTCGGTGTTGTATCATGGCCATGATTCAAGATCCGGATCCTCTCAGTCCTGACTTGAACTACAGAGGGCCTATCTTCGAGTTACGGTCATTCATGATTGGCATGATAGTTGTAATTGGATAGGTCTAACCATTGCATTGGGGCAGCATGCTGGTAGACTTTATTCAATCATGGCCATCATGCCAATCATTCATGGTTGTAGTTGAAAGACAAGTCCTCTCTAGTCCAAGTGGAGACTGGAGAGAATCCTCATCCCATGATGCATCCAAAAGATGCTAGCCAAAGAGCTGGAGTGCATTGATTTCAGTTGCTTGACCCATCTTAGGAACTCTATCTTGAGTATGTAAATCGAATTTTATTTTAAAAGATCATTGGATGAAGATGACATTTAGCATTTATGAAACAAGCAGACATACACAAACACCAGGTGCTTAGTATTAGAATGTGGCATACACAATGCACATATTAATTTATTTTTAATTTAAATTATATTTTAGAATAAAATTTATATAAAAAAATAATGCTAAAAGCACTTGAATCTTTGATTTAGTGGTTAATAGTTACATAAAGGAGAAACATGTGGATAGAGTCTGGAATAAGAATGGGGCCAAGGAAATCAGCAGGGTAGAAAAAGGGTGCAGAAATTCGGATTGTCAGACAAGTCTCATGCATTGAGACACTAAGAGAGTTGGTATTATATGGCAGAATAGATAATCTTATACAATTTTAGATAATGCAACGGACTTATTTGCAAGTAACTAGCTTTGATTTTTTTATTTCATTAACAAATCACCCTTTTTGCATGATTTACATAATACATATTTTGCCATATGGTCTCTAGGCATCACTCCTACTCAGTCATGTTACAGGGGTCTTTTCTTCTAGTATTTGTATTGGATCAAGTGATATCCACTTAATTTACATTTTTCTTTTAAACCAGACTTTTGATATTAAAACACATGAAATGAACTGAGGCAGCTATAACATATCATGAAAATGAAATGGAAGATGGCATCATGGGATTTTTCCAGTTTGATCAGACAGCTTTACAAATGAGAAGTCCTCTTCATGGCGTTGTTCTTCTGGATGTATGTGTTGTCTGGCTGGTACATCCTCTTGGCAATTTGGCTTGGTGGAGGGGATCAAACTGGTTGTTGATGAGGGTGACATCTCAAACTCTGTATCTGAATACTCTCTGTCTGAGAAGGATCTTTTCGGAGAAAGGGTCGTGTGTCCTACAGTCTTGTAGCGGTAGAGTTGGTGAACTGGAGATGAATTTGGACTTGACCGTGTGCTTGTACCTGGGGTCCTTGGAGAAGAATGCGACGATCCTTTGCCATGCTTTTTCTTCACCTCTTGGTGCCATTTCTTGAGAGCCTTGGCTGTCTGCTCATGGAATATGGACTTCTTCATGTGCGATCCCATCTGAAAAAGAAGGCATGACATGATCAATTAAGTATCGAACATGATCACATGTTCAAGCATGTGAAACGTTTGGAACTGGTATGTTGCTCCTTCAGTCAACCCCTTTTTCTCAAAAAAAGCTTTAATTGATTTAACCACTTTGCAAAATAATTTACACAAATAAACAATCATAAGCCATTTAAAATACTTGTGTCCATTGCATTTTTAATATTTGCTGCGTACGCTCAAGTCTTCTATTATACACATTAAGATTATACTAGTATTTTGGACTCTGACGACATATACAAGCTCATGCAGAAAAACTGGAATGCTACATTTAATGAAATTCATGTCTAAATTCACAAATTAGTCACAGATTTTCAGTACTTGCACTCATACTGCCCATAATATGGGAGGTTTATTATTAACTAGTAAGTTGGGAAGCTTAAGTACTGTGTTTTCTTTAATTTCTAAGCTTTGCACCAATTTGAAAAATGATTATTTATTAATTGTAATGTCTAATTTGTAATATTGGGCCTCTAATGAGATATTTATCTATATGTGTTTGATGTCTATCCACCCTTGGACTAAATTTGTCTTTGATTTAGAGAACAATTTAATATGTTTCCTCCATTATTCAAGCCCGATGGCTCATGATTCATCTTGGACTTCTAGTTTGAGCCAGCTTAATAATGTGCTCAGGGATATCGTTTGCCTCATTGACATTGTAACAAGTGGTCAGTTTGTTTAAATTCTTGCTGGAACATAATTGATCAGCAAGAATTTATTATGAAAATAGTTTAATCTATCCAAGTGGTAACATCTCCATGACCAGTTTGATGGTTAGTAACTTGAAGGTAGCTCCTCCAAATGTGTGAGGCAACGTTCAGCTATGCTGCTGTTAACTGAACCTTGATCCCTTAGCTCGGTTGATGCCAAGAGAACCAAAGGTTGAATTGGTAGTATTAGGGTATAATAGAATTTATGAGCCTTAAAGATTTGAGAAAGACCTTAGCATTTAAAAGTTGAAATTTAGACCGGAAGCCAAAAATCTAGATTTTTCATTGGCGTTGAAAATTCAACTTTTATTCTTAGAATTTAAATTTTTGAGTTTATTGAGTTCAAATTGGAATTTATCTCTTATTCCTATCTTACGTCTTAAGTAAATGGAAGTCACTTAAAGAAGGTCTGCTTCTATTAATCCTGAATTTTCATCTACAAGAGTCTATGACCAAGTTACTCACCTATTAACCACTCACTCTCCCAACCTACTGAATTGACATATCAAACTGATTTGAAGAACCAACACGGTGGTCTCCACTTTCTCAAACACCCATACCAAGCCTATAGGTAGGGGTCAATGTAGGCAGGTTGGAGAGGAATATGGAAAGGACGTTGGGTTTTGGCGAGAGTGGAGGAAAGCTCAAGACAAGGATTTAGTGGTTTTCTTCTAGCATCAGATTAGCTATTCCTTGTCTATAATAGTTGACTTGGGCTTTTGATTCTTGAAATTCTTTTCAAATTTAGATGTGTTCTTTCTCAAGTCAATTTCAAAATCCTCAGTTTCCTTTACGCAAATTCCTCTATCACCTTTTGAATTTAGGTTGGATTATATTTTTATGAACTTTGACATTAATTTCAAGCTGAGATATTCTTGGAATTCTAAGATTCACTTATCTTTTGAACTCTTTGAAATCAAGAATCTAGGTGTTCTTTAATCTGTATTTTGAGATACAGATGTTTTGATCCTTTCTAATCAAATGTTATTTAAGACCCTAAAATATTAACCAATTTTGAAACTCAAATTTTCCATTGAAATTTAGACTCTACAACTGCTATCACATTTTAAAGCTATTATTTATTTTAAAATATATGATTCAAGACAAATATTATGACAAATTCATCTTTGGAAATTTGGTTAGTGCTAGCCTGAATTCATGTTTGGCTTCTATGTGGATTCCTAAAAGCTTATTGATTCTCCAAGTTGAACAAACTCGGCTATCAAAAGAAGAAAACTTGGGATTCTGCACTTAGTGGAACCTTTTTCTGTCTAGTTATTTTCTTTGAAGATTTCTGATGAATGTTGCATGTCGGATTTACTTTCAAATTTAAAATACATACCAAACCTAAAAGATATAGGCAGACATTTAGCTGGTGGTGCTTTGTCTCATTTAAGTGTTCAATGAGGGTGTATGTGGACCTTAGGCTAAGTAGTATATGTAGCCTGACTTGAATTATCAACAATGATTTAAGTAGACCTTTGGCTATGTTTTACATGTGGACCTCAAGGATTCACATGGCCTTGTCTCGTTTACCCATAGGATATATGTGACCTCATTGGCACTAGCTAGGATGCCTTATAGAGTAAAAGTAAATTTCTTTTAAGAAAATGTAACTTATGTGAATTAATTGAGGAATTCTTTCTAAATGTTCTGATCTTTTCAAGATTCCAGATTCCTTAATTAGAGAACTGTGGTTTTCCATTTCATTATAAGATTGTTGCATTGAACCTTCTTTGAATACTCCAATGAATTTGATTCATATGTTATGTCATAAAAGCCATCTATTATTAATCCAAACTTGAATTCATTTCAACATGGTAAAGCTGCATATTGACTTTTGTAGCTCACCCCTTCATTATTTTCAGATCTTCCTAAATAATTAGCGAGTTGAGCAAGCTATTGAAGGAAAGAGAGGATAATTTTTTAGTGCATTTTTGGGATCTAGAGACTTTGAGGAAGCACCAACTATACAGTACTTTAGCATAATGCGGTTTTACAACATTTGAATATCTAATGTTAAGAGACCAATGTTTGATGTACCATCCAGTATAGGGTGTACCATATTGTACTAATACCATACTGATATGCCGTACCACATCATATCGATACTATCATACTAGTCCATACCTCATACCGACACTATAAAAGATGATATCGGTATGGGATCTAGTACCGAGATGGTGAACCTTGGTAAAGACTCTGCAATTTGTGATTAGACTTTATAGTTGGTTTGTTATATTTATAGTTATGCTCTATTTTAGTCAATTTATTTGCTGTAGAATAATCTGATTTTAATATCTACATTTAATCGACTATGATAGTCACACTTTAGGATTCAATTTACCCTGTGCAAACATTAGGAATCAAAGGAAGCACATTAATTTTCGTAGAACAATCGACCAATCATCTTAGCTGGCCACCAGTACTAGTTTGCTATCCACCTCAATGGTTTTTGGCAAATATTTTTTTTAATACCTCTAAATCAGCACATGATTGCACTACAAAGCAAGAGATAGATCTGTAGTCCTTTCCAGCATCATCCACTTCCTCTGATACCCAACTCGGAAAAGCAGGCAGATCTTTAACTCCCTTTATCTCTTTGTGGCAGTTAAGACATCTCAAACTTCGAAATGAACTTATGCTGCATCTCATTTATCTCCATGTTCAGGATCCGAATGATTGTGGTCGTGTCAAATAATTTGATCAAGTTGTGTGCCAAATTACTTCCAAGCTCTTCGTTTAAGATTCCTATTCATCCAACCACCTGTTTCAGAGGATTAACCTTTCCCTACTCATATCTGGATGATTATTACCTTGTGCCGGATTACATTGGTTTAGCCAATCAGTTAAATTCTTTGGGTTTGCATGCTCGTCTTACATGACGTAATCTTTATGCTTCATGCTTTGAAGATTTGAAGAGATAATGGACATTCCCTCTTCCATTTCTTCCACTTATAAATCTGCTTGACCATTCAATTAGCTTTTACTCATTTTCTTAAGCTCTTGGATTCAACCATCCATTTGGACCATCTTCACTGAGGTTAATTGTTTTTCTACTTGCACCTTCATGGTTAGTTGTTTAGAATGGTCTCCACTCGGTACATTTTGAAAAGTGATGGTGTTTTTCTTCCTTGTTCTTTCTTGTTAAACATTTTAGTTTTTTATAATCCAACCTTAACATGGTCTCCCTTCTTTACAACTTGTGTCAAATATTAGACTTACATTTCCACAACAGAAGCCTTGCCTTTGTTGGTGTGAGATCTCACAATATTGACACCACGTGCTTTCTTCACATCAGCTTTTGTTCCTGGTTGTCCTAAGAAGTTCCATCTTTTGGACTACTTTCCATTACTTGTTACCTCCCTAATCATGCTCACTATCATGGATGGCTTGCCACTCACACTGATTGCCAAGAATATCAGCATTATCATCTTGCAGCCTCATAATGCAATTCTAAATTCATCTATTTTGTTTATTTTTTCTGCCAACTTGCTTTTGCTTTCCTAATTAACTTTATTAGTTCGCCAGTCGGTTCCTTTTGTACCAGCCTTTCCAACTTACAATCCTACGTGACTACTTATGAGTTCATTTGGCCAATGGAGATACTGCTTGCAGCTTTCTCTAGATGTACCAAACTTTATATGGCTTGTCCTATCACACTACAAGAAAATAGGGTTTTAGTGCTGGCTCTTGTAATAGCAAATAATATTTGCTTCTAAAAATAGTTTGCATATGTAATAATTGCCCTTACAAAATATGTAGACCAATTGCAGTAAAAAATGTGGCCATTAAAAAATTATTATCGAAAGGCATTTATTTTTCCAAGAACTATTTTTTTCTGTCAAAATGTAAATATTGCTGTTAAGCTTTTAGTGATGGTGTCTAGGGAGGCTACTATCCTTTTTTATTTTTTATTTTTTTGCTGCTAGTCCATCACAATAATTTTTTAATAGCAGTTTTAAGACTTTTGCCAATAAAAGTCTAAATGTTGTAGTGTCACATCAACAGTTCTACACTATGCTAATGATTAAAAATCATGCTTCATGACCTCTTAGCATCATCATTGCTTGCTTGTGGATTTACCTAGTTCGTAAATTCACACTGTTGTGGACTCAATTCTTTAAGCACAACACTCACCATATTTAAATAATTTTTGATCTCGCACTTGGCCACATCCAATCTAAACATCATGATATTTATAATGCTACTACCTTCCTATGCGCCTTCAAAATGGTCAATCTGTCTTGCTTGTGAAAAGCTTGATTTTACAATTTGAAGATCTGAAGATGGGTGATCGAAAGGGGAATATGATAGTCCATTATATAGTAGGACCTAGGAAGTTTAAAATTAGGACATAATTCTAACAACATGATTTTGAGCTAACATCCTATTAGTGAAAAATGCCTTGATCATTTTCCTAGAACCAATGCAGGTGATAATAGATCATACAAAATTAAATCTTTTGCCAACATCTACAGCCACAAAAGATGTATTAGCAAATAATGAAAAAAGATATTTACCTGGGATACAAGCGCATAAAGTGGAAGTGTAATATAGCTGCACAAAAATTGGACTCCAACTCTGCAAAAATTGAATGGAAACAATCACCAGACAGTAAATCATAACATTAGCCAATTAGCCTTATTATATCATTAATGATAGAGAACTTTTGATTTGTCAATCAATTCGAAAGGGAAAAGAATATCACTAATCAAAGAGATCATCTGTAATTGCTCATTTGACAAATCTATTTTTTAGAGGCCAACAGATAAACACTTAAACTCAATGTTGAAATAAATTGAAGATAGGAAAATGTTTATCAGGGGAACAAGAATTCATGTGATCCCCATAATGGGCATGTAATGTTATGAAGGCAGTAAAAGATACAACATCCATTTATTTTCTGTTTTGTTATGCCCAAAATAACTATTTTGCAACTCTATTTAAAAGATCTCTGGCACACTTAATGGCCAACCATTTATTACGGTACTGTCATGAGAGAAAAAAAATCACCCCCATTCACAAAAAAGACATCAAGAATTGGCAAAATCCATTGAAAGCAAAGAATGCATAACTGTCCTTGCCTAGTTGGGGAGTACTGAGTCGTACTAGTGGCGACCAAGATGATTCTGGCATTCAAATGAGAGATCGGCGAAGGAGGGGGCGAGCGGGAGAGGAAAAGAGAGGAAAATAGAGAGAGGGGGTAGGGAGAGAGACGCAGAGGGAGAGAGAGAGATGGAGGGTGGCAGACAGCCAGTGGAGGCCACCAGAGGGCTAAGGAGGGGTGGAGGAGAGGCTTTACCTCCGCCCCT